>NC_056726.1:60601793-60701793 GCF_019279795.1 Protopterus annectens | reverse complement strand
TAGCAGCATCTGACAATTCAATATAAACTCACCTCTCTGTGGGCATCATTTATCACACTAGAAAAAGCTAAATGGGTAGGCAAAAAAAAAAAAAAAAAATCTAACCTACTTTTAGCATCCCAGCTTTACACACTACTCCAGCTCCACACATTCACTCCTCTTGCAAAGCTACTCTTGCAACCTGAGACACTAATTACAAGCCATACCAACTCTCGATACCCCTAAATCAAAACTCCACATACTGCACATGGTTTCTCTCCTCTAAGGTGCCTCTTCTTTGGCAACTTCTCTCCACTCTCATAAAGGAAATCAACACTTATTCCAAATTCAAGATGAAACCCTAAAAGCACTTCTTCCAATTGAAATGCCCCTGCTTCAACACAGGACATTTCACCTAACCTACCTCCTTTCCACGTCTCTTTCCCTCTCTCAAGGTTCACTGAAGACAGACTCACTTTAAAACTAATGAATATATTTGAACATTACACTCTGCTTGACTATACATTGCAATGTGCTTGTTCACTATAATGTATACACAGAAATGTTTTTCTATGTAATTAGTCTGAACTACTCTTACTGATTACACGTCTGTATTTTTTTGTGAAATGTTTTATATTTCAATCAGGCTGAACCTGAAATTGATCAATACTGATCAGTAAACAAATATAAATAAATACATGCATACACCAGGTATCCGTGAAAGAAAGGTATACTGCTGTATGACCTACATTTATGCAACAAATACGCAGGACACATCAAAATGTTTCATGTTTGTAACCATGGTCAAAAAAATAATTCACTTATCCTGCTTAAGTAATCTTAGGTACTAATCAGTGTGATGCCAGGGCAAACAAAACTGATTTAATAATGTGATGGATGTACATTACTTTTTTTTTCAGACAGTAAACATTTGTAAGCTATATCTAAGCTTTGTAAAATAGGTAACATAGAACTGCACTGTGAAACTGCACTCACATGATGTCCTGACGGTGACAGGAGAAGAGTATCTGCATTTGGTCTCAAGTAAATTAATTTTATTCTTTTATTTTTATTTATTCATTCATTCATTCTGCATTTTTTGACTGGGCTAATCAGACTGGGAAGAGACTACTTTCAGCAGAGACCCAGGGACTTTGTAAAAATACACTATTAATATATACGAGATACAGTGATAAACACAGATACACTAATAAAGTGATGAACAAGAGTTAAAGTACTGTGGGTATATATAATTATACCAACAATTGAAATAGGATTTCTTTGAATGCAATAATACAGTGATGAACATCAGTAAAAACATTGTATAAATATAGAAATACATAAACAATTTAGATAGGCTACTTTGGAAAGAACATATGAGAACAAGAAAAAGAAATAGCCGAACAATCGTAATATTTAAAGAAGTCAGGACAGATGTGAGAAACAAGAGGAAATGTATGTTGAGGAGTGGGTTTAATGAGGGAACTTCGTTAAATTGAGAAAACTTATCTTTGTGTAAGGCAGGAACAAAACCAGGATTTCACCAGTTATTGTTTTATTTGACATTTGAAACATTTCAGGTTATCTTTTAGAGCAAGTGGGATGAGTTCCACCTATTAGCAACACAGCAGGAGTAAAAGGACTCTGCAGCACTACTTTGAGATGTCGATATGCTAAGGAGCAGATATCAGTTATGTGAAGAGTCCAGGATGGCGATTATTATTTCAATAAGGTTTTTTTTTTTTTTTTTAGAACTGCGCATCTTTCAGGTTTGCAGATGAGATTGTAGCTGGAGTGGAGTTGTACTGAAGTTATGATGTCTTGAGCTTCCATCCAAAAATATTGTTTAAATGCTTGACAATGATGTGAGTTATAGGGCAGATTGGCTAAGAATCTTGTAACCTTGTTGTAGCACTGTCGAGTAAGATAAATTCAGTCTATCACAACTAATGAGTACAGCAGTGGCATTCAGGAAAGTAGGGAGGAGAAGGATGAGGTTACATATATTCATTCAGTGACTGTTAAGGGTTTACCTCACAGAGAGACGTTGACTTTTTATGGTGGCAGGGGAAGCATGTTCCAAGCAGACTGGGGTTAAGTTATGTGAAGGTTCTGATGAGGGTGATATAGCAACATGGGTACAGTTTAAGAGAGAGGCTACTAACTGAATGAAGTGGTTATTGAAAGCATCAGCATTGGTGTGAGCTTTTTTTTTTTTTTTTGTCTATGGAAGTGGCTAGTTGAGGTATTTTACCAGTGTGTAGGAGGTGATGATGGATGACCAAAAAGCTTTGGCATGGATCTGACTCAGATTCTGAGCATTTGTGCAGAATGATTTCTTGTCAAGGCTTATCCTAGCTTTAGTAGTTTTTTTCTGAGATGTTCATATGCTTAGTGTCTTTACAAAGTGAATGAGCTTTTTCTTTATAAGGGAGCATACTCATTCAGAATATTGAGGAAGGGACAATTAAATAGAGTGACAGCTTTGCTAAGTAGGAGAGTATAGAATATCCCATTTAAAATATTTCAAATTATTAATGAAAGTTTATTTTTTGAAAGAAAAGGTTATGCACATGCTTACAGGAGTGTGAATTGTTGTTGCCGTTTTTGGTTTCTTATAGAATGGTCACTTAAAGTATTTGGAAAGGTGCCATAACATGTAATCATGTTTGGGGAGTTACTCAGTAAGCTTGCTGTAATAGGCTGGGGTGCAGAGAAGATGAATAAACCCAAACAGATTTATATGTTATTGTGAGAAGTACTATTGTTTACTGTAAGCCAATCGATGTTGACATTGCCCATTATGATCATTTCTTGATAGATATTAGTGAACAGCCAAAGTAATAAAGCTTCCAGGATATTTCTATTGTTGCCTAGGGAATGCAAATGGTGACTGTAGCTACATTGTATGCTTATTTAGTTTAAGTGATGCAACAAGAAGTTCTGCAGTTTGGAAATGGAGGTGTACAGGGAGAATGGAGAGATCACAGGTGTTTTATAGATTACGGCCACACCTCCTGCCCTATGTGATTTGTTGTCTAGTTTAAGTATGTTACTTCCTGGAGGAATAACTACTTCATCTCTAATTCCTTGTATTAAGCCAGGTTTTGATGGTTACAATGATGTCAGGGAAATGGACAATCCATGAGCGGAACTCCAAGATTAGAGATGCTTCTGAGACTGCAGGGATGTACTCCAGTGAATTTTTTTGGTGATGGATGTTAGAAGTTGGTGGTGTGTTACTAACTGAGGGTATGAGTTGTGGAGAATTGAGTGAACCTGGGTTGGGGAGAATATCACCACACTACAGTAAGTTGTAATGGAGCCATGTTCATTTAAATTTTTATTTAGAGACTATTTTAAGGAAAGCAAAATTTTGGTGAAGAATTCTGTATGGAAGAATATGGTTATAGGTAGTCCTGAATAGATCTGCACCAATGCTGAAGTGGTAATGGGCGGTGGTATATGGTTTACTATATGCAGCAGCTGCTTAGATGGTCAGTGTAGGAAAGAACAGGTCGGCAGGATGCAGGGGTGATGAGTAGTGGAAGAATTAACAGGAGTTATAAGAATACAATATTTTGAGGTAGGGTGGAAGGTAGAGATGGTATAGGTTTTGATGGCATATAACCTGGGTATGTGTAGAAAGGGTGAGGAGGGAGAAAGTGTATTACTGAATGACAAAAGATGGAGTAAATGAAAGGTTTTGTCTGAAAACAGAGAGGTAAGAAAGAGATTACATGAGGAGGAGGAGTGAAGGGAATGTAGTGATTACATGTGTAGAAATTATATAGAAGTCAGAAGGGACTAAAAGATAAAACTAACAGGTGAAAATCTGAGTGTGAAGTGAGAGTCAGAACATCAGCAGAGATCGAAATGATATGTGAGTGGAAAGTTTAGTTAGGTAGGGAATTTCTGACAGAAAGACAGTGTGGATTATGGGATGGACAGAGTGTGCCAGACCGACTAGAAGACAGAGAGTGGCATTCAAGTTGTGATGGGTCAGAATAGGAGGAGGATAAGATAGGAGTAGAAAATGTAGCAAAAGTAGAGAACAGAGAAGGAATAGATGGGAGGGGGTTGGATTCAGTGTGGACTTTAGAGTGGCAGCTGATGATGTCAGAAAAGATGACTCTGCATGACTGGTAGGATCTAAGTGGGTGGTTGAGGAAGGATAAATGTACAATAAGTGAGTGTGGCTGGAAATTGGGAGGTAGCTTAGGGGAGTAAGTGAGCCTGAGCGTACCATTAACTACGTATGGTCTAAGGACCATTTTCAAACCTGACCTGGCTGTGTGGCATAACTTGTACAGTAAATTATAGGCAATGTAAATAAGAAAATGAAAACGGACTGTAACAGCAAGACATGGACTGTTTATTAATGTAAGCGCTTTCGGCAGAGTTATTACCCAACCTTCTTCAGACAAACACAGCTGTGTTTGTCTGAAGAAGGTTGGGTAATAACTCTGCCGAAAGCGCTTACATTAATAAACAGTCTGTTTTCATTTTTTTGCCTTTTTTCAGTTTTTTCTTTGTGTTTTCTCCAATGTAAATAATAAGAGCTAAAAACAACTGAGTTAAACATCATGATTTACTAGATCTGTCATATACAGTAGAATATCTATATGGACCAACGTGAGGAGACCAGCACATAAGTTTAGAGTTTGTACACTTATACAATTACACTCAAGTAGTTACAGTGGCAATAGCAATACAAAGCATACTGAATTAAATGCTGCTGTGTACTTTGTTTTTCATGAAAGCAGCCTAACTCAGTACACTCAATTCAGGGGATTCAACCTGCAATACTTCTGTGGCATGACGTTATTGGTGACCTTGTGACCTTTTTCTGAGAGTGTAAAAATAAAAATGAAAGAAACTTCATAGAGTTTGTAATTGAGGTATAAAGTGAGACTTCCTGTATCCCTAAGTCATAAAGCAAACAGCCATAAAATTCAAATTAAAAAGCTCTTCAAAGTGATTGCTGACCGGAGCTGGGAAAGCAGTCATTAGCCAGCAAATGTGAAACTACTCCATTTTCCATTGGGTGTCTGAATGTAGAAAAAAGCAGTTTGGTTACACTCCGGGTTTCTGGGACGAAAAAGATAATAAGCTAAAGTATAATTTTTTAGATGAAAACAATGTGTAGCTTAGGTCAGTGTTGACAGAAGACATCACGCTGACCACATCTACGTATTTTGCTGTTTTACTACCTGCCTTTATAGTATTTTAGTAAGTTAGCCAGCTAAGGATTCACTAGAGACAGTGAGGGTATTCTTCAACTGTAGTGAGAGTTTTTCTTTATGTATTCTGCAACTGACTGCATTCTATTCACTGTGCAAAGACATTTATCTCTGCATATTTATTCTGTATCAGCACTGTGCTAATTTCTCAATATGGAAGTTTAGAAAAGGGAGGGGAACTATCCCCAGAAAAAGATAAATCCTTTATTTTACAGTGCTTATCCTTAGATGTAACTCTAGAGGCACCTGGCTCTGTGGTGCAGAGGAATGGAGCCCTTACTGCAGCCCAGGTAATTTAGGATCTATCAGTACCCCCAGCATTAGCGGTACTAATCCAGAGGGGGGTTATAAATGGTTACAGCCCACTCTCCTTATGCAACAGTACAATCTCCTTGGCAGATACCAGACAAATCACCACTCATGTTGGGGGAGAGAAGCAGGGCTGCTTGGAGGGCATACTCCTTGAAGAAATGAGGGGACAACCTCTATACACATCCTTTTGCATTCCCCTCCCTAGTGTTTTTCCGGGGGCACACAAGGCTAAGGATGGGGCAAAAGCTGAAAAACCTTCAATCCTCCACCACTGGCTGCCTGGATGGTGACCACTCTTGGCTGGCTCTTACCTTGTAGGGAATGAATGGGATGTCTGGCCAAAGAGGGTCTGATTTTCAGCAGGCACCAAAGACTTAAGCCTAGGGGCTTCACTGGGAAACAGTTAACTGTTGGAGTTGGAAGGTTAAGAGGTACACCTATGTAACATGCCCTTTAATACTAGTTTGCTCCTTTTATCTGTTGGGATACATTTGTCAAGCTTCTGACAAATGTCACAATCTGCCTGAAGGTGAGCCCACACTTAAGCAGTTTATACATTTTAAGTGTCTTTTTGTGGATGAACTTTGGGATCACAGGCTTCTATGTTTTTTAAACTTGCAGCTTTCTCCATAATTTTACAAATTAATACTTGCTGAGAACAGTAGCAACAAAGTTAAGTAGTAAAGTACTAAGCTGTTTACCATGATGTTACACTTGCTGTAAACAGCAACAAAAACAGTGAAGTAATGAAGCATTAAGCAAAACTAGCACTGTATCAGCAAATTCTAACAAACTCTGGCACAGCAATCACATTAACTTTCATTAAAGGCAATAACCTTAGAAGCAGAAAAAAAATAGTAAAAATTAAACCTAGCAATAGTACTGAAGCACTACACACTAAACACTGCCTCTGCTAGCAGCAGGGAATCTCAATGTCGATAGCCAAAGCTTATAGAAGGGGAAATGCAAAAGCTAGCGAACAAGACAAAAAATAGGAATGTTCCTCTCCAAATCAGCAGAAAATTATAAGTGAAGTCAAGAGACATCAAGGGTAATCATCACATACAGCAACAGTAGCACTAAATTCAAAACACAAACAAAGCCTGGGTCCATTTAAGATCTGACACAAAACTGACAAACAGCAAATAAAATCTAGAGGATGCAGAATATTTTATGAAAAGTGGAAGAGTTGAAGCCTGGGAATGTTTAGGTCAGTGTCACATAGACTGTGTGCTGGAGCTCCAGCCATAGGGATGATGAGGAGGATGAATCAAACCATGACAGATTTAAAGTTTTATTCTGGCATGTTTCTGACTTCTTGCAAAACTTTAATTTTCATCTTTACTCACGTATTCCAGTTCAGCAACTGGTACCTCATACTTAAGGATGGTGGCACAGAAACCTAGGTCAGATAGGATGTTATCCATAGCAGACAGGATACACACACACCCATACACACAGCATGAAAAACTATAGACAGTTTGGACAATCACTAATTCACCTAAGGTACATTTTGGGGAAGTGGAAGGTAGCCAAATATTCCAGTGAAAATTGATGTGGAGAGAGGGAGGACATTCATACTCCAGAGATAAAGCAAATAATTTATCAGAAAACTGTTTCAACACATTGCACTTGTGCATCAAAGGCTTAGAACCATTTTACTCAACAAAGCCATGGGAAAAAACACTTTCATCTTCCTTAATCTTCCCACTTAGCATGTCTAGGAAATGTGATGACGGTGGATTAGATTATCTGCTCAAAAACGGACAGTGGAAATGCTGTGTCCTGAATGGAAAGTCACATCAACTGCAGTGTACTACATCTAAACACAAGAACTCATAATTCTTACCTTGACTGAAACCTAACCTTACCCTCACCATGAGAAGCTAACCTCTCATTGAAAATTTATCCTAAGTGACTGGGTCTACTAGCCAGTACAAGTTCCTTTTTATTTTCTCTATCTTGTGATCCACTACCTAACTCCTACTGATGCAAATCAATGCACAAAACTAAAACCTGTACCATATCTGAGAGAAATGCTCCACATCCCAGTCACACTTTGTTGAGTGGTTCTCACTCAATGAATTCTATGTAGCCTTAAGAAAAAAAAGTCAAGTATCCCATTAAAATGTTCTTCACCCAAATGATTTCAAGTTCTTTTTTGGCCACATTAAAAAAATGTCTGCAAACTTCTAACAGAATCCATTCATCTATTTCCTCTTCTTCTTGGGCTGCAATAATCCTGAGTAATTCCTTGAACTGCTGTACTTTCTGTCCAGTCAACTTCCAAGTCTTCAGCCTGGTCTCTGCTGGCCATAGAGCCTTCTCTGACCACTGCTTGTAGCTTATTGTGGCAACTTGTTGTACATGATCTTGTGACAGTCTCTCTTTCTGAACCATGTGCTGGCGACTATCAAGTCATTTGCCATACAGAAGGTCTAGAATGCCCTCTCCTTCTCTATTCCTATTGCCCCACCTGTGGATCAAGGCAGTCTTCATATCCTGTTCTGTCTGTCCTGATATCTGCAGTCAAGTCACAACACCAATTCATGGTGTCCTGCTTTATCTAGTAGGTCCTGTAACTGCTGTATGAATGCACTCTTTTCATCACTATCACAACCCTGCTGTGGAGCACAGGCAGAAATTAGGACTACTGCCCATTATTACACTGGAGTCTGATTGCCATGAGTCTGTGACTAATTCTGATGACATCCCTCACTGCCTTCTGAAGCCTCTCTCTCACTACAATTCCATGTCCAACCTCCTCTGTACCATCATGTCATCCTATTCCAAGCTCTGAAACTTACATTGAGTGTAACATTTTGTAGTTTGTATTCGGCAGGTTGTTTTTATGCCCAGTTTTCACTCAACAGAACTATCACAGGTAACCCAAGATGGGCAAGTGGAGACTGGCCGGCCAGTAGTTTACTGACCCAGGGCTGCTGGGCTTTATGGTAGGCATACACTGGTCAATTGGGGCACATACACCCCTCCCACCACCATTACCATGGGTCCCTGGCATAGGTTGGAGTAGGCTGGGTCCTCAACCCACTTATCGGTAGCTACCCATGCCATTTGGCAGCATTAGTCAACATGGCTGAATCATCTAGAGCCATATTTTACAATGCTGAGTGGCTAGCCCTGCCAGGGTAGACAGTCTGTGATGCATATTCTCCTGTCTTGAAATTGGGCTCTACAACTCTTCCCCCTATAGGCCACCATAAAGAGTATCTACTGCTGCCCATGGCTCTATTCATTGGCAAGTTTGAGATGGAAACACTCAGTATGTTTTTCAGAGGTGAGAGGAATCCACAGAGACACAGGGAGAACATGCAAACTCCAAACAGGCACAGTCCAGAAGTCAAGATCGAACATTGTACCTTGCGCATGGGAAGCAAAGACCTTAACCATTATACCAACTGGTCTCCCTTCTATATCACTTTTGCAGCATTCTTCACCTATGGGAGAGTACAAAAGCTCAAGAGGAAGCCTTGGAGGAGGAAGGCAAAGAGGAACCCCCCAAAAAAACACTTCAGAATGGCCCTGGCAAAACCTACTCTGGCCCTGGAAATAATACCCAACTTATAATGTTTAGTGAAAGTATGAACTGAGGACCACGTAGTAGCCTCAAGGATAGAACTGGTATCCAGATCCTTCAAAAATGAGGAAGGAAATGCCCTAGTAGAACGCGCCTTTACAGATCAGAAGAGACATCTGCCATGAAAGGAATAATGGAGGAAATGGTCTTAGAAGTCCAGGAGGAGATTGTTTGCTCAGAAACAGCCAAACCAAAGTCCTGTGATGAAAGGAAACAAAAAGCTGCTCAGACTTGTGTATAACTTCAGTTTTATCCGAATATCTGAGCTGTCTATACAAATCCAAGGTGTGAAGAACCTTCTCACTGGCAAACTGCAGAGAAGGAAAACAGGAAGGAAGATGGATAGAGTGATTAAGCAGCAACTCATTGACCACTTTGGACATAAAAAAGAGGGATTAACAAGAAGAGGCACCCTGTCTCTATGAAAAACTATAAAGGGAGAGCCATGAGAATGTTCAGACCCTCTCTTGGATGAAATAAGAGCCAAAAGTCTCTGTGTTTATCAGTGGCAGTGATAAACACTGAACAGCCTGCCTGCTCCTGTGGGAGTGGTTACTGCCTAGAAACTGTAGTTTTATTGGCCATTTTGGGTCAATTCCAAACTCCTTGATCCCCCCCTCTCTTAAAACCCTCTTTTGCACGTTTTTGTACATAGTGCAGCGCCGCTTAATCAGGTTTAAACTATTCCTGGCTCCACAAAGTCTGCTTTCACTTTTTCCCTTAGAACTGTTCCAAATCTCAAAGTAAGCACTCTATTTTCCTTCTAAAACCCAGCAGTAGCTAGGATAAGTGTCTTATAAGTAAGCACTAATAAACTAAAGCACTACACCCTCTTATACTCCCTTTAAGTACTTGGCTCCCTATTAGTCCTTTTTGATCAAATCAAAAAGTAATTCCTTATACTATTCTGGCATGTCCAAAAGTCAGTTTCAGGTTTACTCTCCAGTCCAGCTGGTGAATATGGGACTCTTGAGGCAATGTTACAACTGCTTTATGTACACAGACCACCCTCTCCTCTTCCCAACAAGCTCAATTATATGTGAGAGATGCAACTATATAGCCAAACTGGAGGCTGAGCTCTCTCAACATAGTACTGGCACGGTCAGTCTGGAGGAGAAGGTAATCACACAGACCACAAATCCAGTCTCACATAGACCTATCGCAACAGCAAACCAAACACATAAACACAAAAAAACATAATCGGAGGCTCTAAATAAAAATCTGCCCAAGCAACAGAGATCTCCAAAGCAGACATCCAAGCAACTGCTACCCCACAACAATACCCACGTATCACATAGTTCACAAAGTCAGTGTGCCACACAGTCACAGCCCTTAAGGCTAAACAACACACCTAATACACTTGTAATAGGTGACTCTATTGTCAGACACACTGAAAGCCCTCTCACCAGGCTGAACAAGGAGAAGGTCACTGTAAGCTGCCTGTCGGGTGCCAGGATCCACCACATAACACAAGCACTCAGGTCACTCCAAAGCAAGTACAAATATGACTCCGTCATTGTCCATGCTGGTGTGAATGACCTGAGACGTACCTCCCTGGATTACATGAAAAGAGACATAGAGGAGCTCTCTAATCATGTGGCCCAGGCCGGTATGACCCTGACCTTTAGTAGCATCTTACCCTCACCAACAATGATACCGCAGTATAAAGACAAAATGATCAATTTCAACAATTGGCTAAAGTATTGGTGTCACTCAAAGGGGATCCAGTGTCTGTCAGCCTGTGATGAAATGCTTGACAAGCCACGTTGCTTCGCTAGGGACATCTTGCACCTGTCACCCCTGGATTTTCAAATACTAGCCAATGCTCTTGCCACCCCCATAGTGCCTTTTTTAGGCAAGGCTCAAAAGACAAACCCACCTCCTTAGCCAACACAAGGAAAAAGAAACTAAGGGTAATGCTGCTCAATGCCAGAAGTCTAAACCTCAAGATGCACGCACTCGAGGCTCTCCTCAGTATGGAGAATATCGATATCCGTGCAGTAAAAGAAACCTGGTTCAAGGCTCCCGAGAGCACCCCAGCACTACCAGGCTATACCTCATACCATGCTTTTCGGCCCCAAAACTCGGACCGAACCACAAGAGGAGGGGGAGTATCCATATTCATCAAAGATACCCATACCTCCAGGCTAGTGGCACTGCACAAAGCATCTGAGACCATCCATGTGCAACTAACAGTGGGCAAAACTGAATTCCAGTTTGTAGCCTGCTACAGACCACCCTCCCAAACTCAGGAACCCCACTCGGCTTTCCTGAAGACACTGGAGAATATGAAGGTCTCTCCAAACACCATTATATTGGGTGACTTTAACTACCCAAACATAGACTGGGAGCACTACTCAAGCCCCAACACCCTAGCACAACGGTTCCTAGAATTTATAAACTCAAATGCTATGGAACAACTGGTCACCACTCCCACAAGAGGGGAAAACATATTGGACCTGATCATCACCAAGATGAGGACTCTATGTTCCATACCAGAGGTATACCCCTCATTGGTAAGATCTGACCATAAATTAATCACTATGGACATCCATATCCCATCCCCACCCCCAGAAAAGGAAACCACTGTCAAAAACTTCTCAAAAGAAAACTTCCCACTTCTCAAAACCGAGGTGGAATCCTTCAAAGTCCCAGGGTCAGTGGAAAATACGGCCCAAACCGCAGAATCCTTTACAAACGCATTCTATGGATACCTACAGGAATGCATGGATCATGCTATCCCAAATAAAAAAAAGACACACTCCTCCAAAGGCAGGAGACCTGTCTGGTGGACCCCAGCCATAAATAAGCTGTACAACAGAAGGAGGAAGCTACTACATGATAGAGCAAAATCCCTGAAAGGGAAGGCAACTCTGATCAGTACTAGCAAGAAACTACGATCCCTCAAAATCATCTAAGGCTAGCTTCGAAAGAAAAATTGCACAAGACGCTAAAGATAATCACAAGGCTTTCTTTAGTTATGTCAGAAACCTGGGTGGAAACTCCCAAATATGCTCTGAGTTAGTGCAAAATGACAAAAAATACAATGAACCCACAGACATTGCCAACATCCTGGCAGACAGGTTCAGTGCAAATTTCTCCCCCCCTCCCCCCCAAATGAGCAAATGACTATCCCAACAGAGTGTAGCCTCCCTGACATCACAGATGCACAGGTGAGAGCTGCCCTCTCCAAAGCAAAAAACACAGCATCAATGGGACTGGACAGTGTCCCAGGCTGCATTTTACATGAGCTCCAAGAAGAACCGAGCCCTCACTTAAAATCACTGTTCAGTCTCAGCCTTACAACAGGATATGTACCCAAAGAATGGCATAGTGCAACGGTGGTCCCACTCCATAAAGTTGGGGCCACAACGGACCCCGGAAACTATCGCCCTATAAGCCTAACTAGCCTGGTCTGCAAAGCTATGTAGCGTATCATCATGGAACTCATAAACAAAGACATTGGGAACCTCCAAACACTGGATCCTACCCAATTTGGCTTTGTTACGGGCAGATCTTGCCTCTTGAACCTGGTCAATTTTTTTGAAACAGTCACCAAGGCCATAGATGAAGGGAAGGTAGTCCACACAGCCTACCTTGACCTTGCAAAAGCCTTCGACACAATACCCCACTCGGGCATCATAAATAAGCTCACCAGCTTAAATATCAACCCCTATGTCACAAGATGGGTTGCAAACTGGCTTAGGGTTAGAACCCACATGGTCAGAATTGCAGGTGCCATGTCAGACTCTAAACCAGTTACAAGTGGCGTCCCACAAGGCTCAGTCCTGGGACCTCTCTTGTTCGGTATATATTTTTCTGAGGTACAGGCTAACACAGGAGGACTATGGCTGACAAAGTTTGCAGATGACTGCAAACTGGGGGCCATAATCGACTCGCCGGCTGACACAAGCATCCTCCAAAAAGGTCTCACAGAGACGGATAACTGGTGCCAGAGCCATGGCCTAAAGCTAAATGCCAAAAAGTGCATAGTCATCCCCTTTGGGAAAAACAAAGTGCCCACAAATTACCACATAGGTGGTAATCCATTAAGTACGGAAGTAGTAATTACGGATTTGGGGACCCAAGTAGATTGCAATCTCTCCTTTGACAATCACATTGCCAAAGTGGTTAGAAAGACATTCTGTATAGCCCACCTTATCACGAAGGGGTTCACATCTAGATCAAGAGAGGTCATTGTGCCCCTCTACTCATCACTCATCAGGCCCATAATTGAATACAATACCCCATTTGGGATGTACCTTACCCGACACCTGCTACAACTAGAAAGACCCCAAAAGTACCTCACCAAGAGGATCAAGGGACACAGATGCCCTACGCAGTTAGGCTAAAGAAACTCCAGCTCTACTCAGTTGCTTACCGCCTACTCAGAGGCGATCTGTGCCTGATGTATAAAGCCATGTCCAACCCAGAATTAATGGGCATGGTCCACCTCAAGAAATCCAAATTCATGAGAACTACACAGTCCAGTGACTTAAACCTCAGCACAGAAATAAATAGAACATGCTGGAGGAATAGATTCATATCCCAGAGGCTCCCCTCACTCTGGAACAAAATCACAATCCATGTCAGACAGAGCCCCTCAATGACTCTCTTCAAGAAGAATCTTGACGCTTGGATGGGAGATCATAAATTTACCCATGGGATCTCTTCTGTGTCACTGCTAGACAGAGGCACGGTAAACTAACCTTAAATGGGCTATCTTCTGTGACCTACTACACAGAGGCACAGTCAACTAATCTAAGAAGGGTGGCAAAAGCCAAACACACTCCGGCTAGGCTTGTAAATGCCCTAGGGCAGATAGCCTAGTATCAACCTATGAACCTATAAAAGAAGAATGGTATTCCGAATACACTATTGTAAGGAAGCTGAAGAACCAGATATAAAAGGGGTCTGAGTCAATTTTTCAAGTACAAAACTGAGGTCTCACGAAGGTGGAATATGCTTCCTGAGAGGCCTGATATGGAGAATGCTTTTAAGTAATTGCTTGATCTCATATCTAAAGGCCAGAGAAAGTTTCAAGGGCAGACAAGTAGAAACTGCTGAGCATTAACTGAAAGAATATGTCAAACCAGCAAGGAGCATATTACACAAGTAAGAGTGAACCACTTCCATTTGGACATACAGGATTTTTGAGTAGTGTTTTTCTGGCGTCCTGCAGAACCTGGAGCATGTCTTCAGAAAAATGGTGTTTAAAACCCTATCATCCACAGTGTCAGTTAAACAGTGGACAGGTGCGGATGGACAAGAGATCCCTTGTCTTGTTTCAGAAGATCCACTTAGTGAGTTAACATATGGTAACTGTCCCTGGCTAGGTGAGAGAGAAGGGGGTGGCCAATGGTGTCTGGGCCAAAAAGGAGTTAACAGCGACATTTTGAGGGAGTCCTGCCTGATCTTGTGCAGTACCCATGAAAGCAGAGGAAGGACTGGAAAAGTGTAAAGGAACATCCCCATCCAAGGAAAAGAAATTGCATCCAATCTTCAAGTCATAGAACTTGGGAATCTAACAGAACAGAGGAAGTTTTCCGTTCAGAGAGGAGGAGGAAGAGAGGAATACCCCACTGGTTAACAATATCCAGGAGCAAATTTCTGTGAAGCATCTTTTCATGAGCTTGTGTTCTGGACCTGCTCAGTCTGCCACTAGATTGTGCTCCGAGGGAATGTAAACTGCCTGAAGAGTCACTTGATATGACAGCTACAGTCCAGACCTGAAGAGCCTGTCTACAAAGAAAATAGGGCCTTGTACCCCCCCACCTTCTTAACATACTACATCACTATGGTATTGTTAGTGAAGACTTTGAGGGGCCTGGGATGAAAGAGGGAATGAAAAGTTATAGAGCCAAAAGGAGAGCTCTTGTCTATTTTCTACTAATATGATCCAACCTCTGTTGAGGAGGCCAGACATCTAGGAACTTTACCAGCCCATAAGATGCACCTCATCCCCTGTCTGAGGCATCTGTGAAAAGCTCCACAGTGGGAACTGCAGCTTGAAAAGGAAGCCTTGGACTAAGAGACAGAGTTGATAAATCTACCAATGATGTTTGAGCTACAGACAAGGAAGAAAAGGAGCAAGAAACTCCAGGGGTGGCAATGCCGAAGACACACCAATTTGAGGTACCACTACAGTTTCCTCATATGGAGCCTATTGAGAGGAAGCACAGGAATGACAGAAGCCATAAATCTCAGGACCCTGAGAAATTCACTAGCCATGACAGAGAACAGAGGAAGAAGAGACTGGAAAAGGGTTGTCAGAGACAGCGCCTTGGGGTAGGAAGAGATGCCAGCATGGGAATGGTCTGATGCCTCCATCTGAGGAAAACACAATCCTGGGAAGGAATCAGAACTAACTTCTGGAGGTTTATGGTGAACCCCTGACTGTATAACAGACTAGTAGTAAACTGGATTTTCTGAAGCAGACTGTTGGGAAAAGGAACATGAACAAGCAGATTGTCTATGTAGAGAAAGATCTGTATACCTTGAAGCCAGCAAAAAGCAATGACAGGAGTGAGGTGCGAGTATCCTTGGGTCAGTACAAAGGCCAAAGGGAATAGCAGAAAAATGAAAATGCAGGACACAGAAACTTACATTTGCTGAAGAGAGGATGAATGGTGATGTGAATACATGCATCCTTGAGATCCACAGATGCAAGAAAAGCCTGGGGAAGCAGAAGAGGAAACAATGTCTGAAGGAATAACATCCAGAAATAAGGGATCTTGAGAAAGGTGTTGAGCACAAAAATATGCAGAATTGGTCTCCATGTACACTCCTTTCGAGGAACCAGAAACATTCTGGAGTAAAACCCCTTCCCCACTTAGTGGGAGGAATGGGATGAAGTGCCCCGATTCAAGATGAATTGCAGAACCTCTGAAAAATGAGGCAGCTTTTCTTGAGGAGGTTGAGGAATGCCTGAAAAGGAGGAAGGGATTTCCAAAGTATGAAACATCTCTGACAGACAACTGACAGAACCCAAGAATCTGAGGCGATTCAAAGCCAATTTGGAAGAATAATGGAGAGGCAGAAAGAAAAGATGACCTGGCCAAGGGGAAGGGAAGGCCAAATGTCAAAAAGAAAAGGCTTATCCTGAAAAAAAAAGCTTTCTGGGAGGAATGAGTCTGAGTAGACTAAGCAGGAGAATATACCTGGAACCCTTCTTACCCTTTTGGAGGAACAAAGGCAGACTTGGAAGGATAGTTTCTCTGAAAGTTGGGAACAGCAGAAACAAAAATATGTTTCAGCTCCTGCAAGGCTTTACCATTATCCTGGAGGACTTAAATACATCAGCAGCAGCAGTCCCAAAAAGACTTTTGTTACCTAGAGGAGCATCCAAATGTCTCGCCTTGATGTCATCAGACAAAGCCTGAAGACATGGCCAAGAATAACGCCTCATGACTGAACCATAGGCAGCAGCCCTGGAAAAGGCACCAGCTGCATTTGACTGAGTGACAGGTAACTTGAGAAGTGGAGCCTAACAGGGAAAGAGAAGGAGCCTTCCCCCTCACAATCAGGGAGGTCAGACTCCACCTTAGAAACCTAGAAAGGAAGGCCAAAACATACCTGGCATATGGGTGTGGTAGTTAATGTCCCCAAAGGACAAGGTTGCAGAAAATGTAAGCCTTCTTGCTCAACCTTTCCACAGCCCTACTATCCTTATCAGAAGGTAGCAGCTTAGTAAAGGACAAGAACTTTGAGGGCTTGTCAGAAGAAACTGATACTACTGAAAGGTCAGCAGAAGGGCACTTATAAAGAAATTTGCAATGCCCAGGCATCTTGTATCAGGTGTCTTTGGTGCAGGAGGCTGAGAATCAGGGGCTATGGAAGCTGCAAGTATCTGAGAGGGCAATCAAAACAGGAGGGACAGCAAACTGTTTGAGAGACTCCATCTGTAGAAACTCATAGTATCTTTTTTGAGCATCAGAGACTTGGGAACAATCCCACTTAAAATAGTCCATCATGTAGGCAACAGTATCGCCAAAAGACAACTCTTTCAAGGGACAGTCTGGACTTAAGGCATCCTCTTCCTCAAACCATAGTCTTGGGGGGGGGGGGGGGTGATTTGGGAAGAACAGGCTAGGGATTCTTCCCAGAGTCCAAATTCTCATCCAAGTCCAGTTCCTTAGACCTCTTAACAGGAGTGGAAGATTGGGGGGAGCAGGAAAAGATACTCCTTGAGGAGGCTTTAAGGCTAAAAGCATTAAATAAACCCTGAGTGAAAGTCTGTCATTCATGCTGGAGATTCTTTACAACAAGGAATATATGCTTTGTCTTCTGTGGGATGTCCACTTGAAAAACCATTGGAGGGTCAGATAACTGACAACTCTATAATGGTGGTAGGGATTTCCTCCTTCACTAAAATCTAGGGAATCTTTCTTGGTCCCTTGTATATCATCAGCTGAGTTTCCCTCTCAATGTCAGGTACAGATGTTGGAAAAGTCTCCGAGGTTGTGTGATAATATGGATTCATCTCTGCCTCAGACGGGGGTCACAGCAGAGGAATACAAAACAAGCATCAGACAGTCCTCAAGGCTTTCACCAGCCTCTAGAGAGACGTCAGGGGGAGGCTGGACAACAGGCAGATCAGATCTGACATTTTTGTCTGTCTTCTTGGCAAATGGTTGGCCTTCGATGGAAGGATTCCACTCTTGCACTCTGAGGCAACAGCTTAAGACGCTGGGTCTTAGTCACAAATACCTCACAGATAGAACACTATGTATGATTGTGGGAAGCATCCAAGGAAAAAAGACAACCGTTGTAATGGTCTTTATGGGGAATCTAAATTCCACACTGACAGTTTCCCTCTCTGCATGACATGAACACAATACCAAACAAGAGTAGAAAGGAATAAAAAAAAAAACAATGAGGGCAATTATTTGAAAAAAAAATGGCTTGGTATCCAGCACAGCAGAAGGGCGTTCAAACCGACGGACGATAATGGTATTCAGATCAGTGGTAAAGAAGTTTTGAGTGTCTGCATCCCTATCCCACCTTTAAGCCCTATGTTTTGTGCAGGGAGCAAGTGTGTGACACACAGTACCTATAACAGCTGAAGAGCTTTGGTATACTGGCCAGACATTAGGCTATCCTAGGCAAGAAATCCCTTAGGTGAAGAATATGGCAACAGTGATACGGAAGGACAGCATACAATGTCATAGTGAGCATACTGATCCCTAAAGCCCTCAGATGTATGTGAAACAAACTTGGAAAAATGCTCTCCTGAGCTTTCTAGTCACTCCCGCATGCTAAATGGGCTACACCAGTATGATGGAAAATCATCTGTGGTGATAGCTGATGTTTTTAGCAGATTCTTTATCCAGTATACTTAATCTTTATTATAGTAGACAGCAATCAGACATTCAAGGACTTTGTCAATCATGTCTAAATGTACACAAATGCATGACTGGATCAAAATACACACTCCTAAGCATTTCATGAAAAAGTATGCCAACTAGTGCTATAGACTAGACACAGAAGATGGCAAGGGGAAAACTGACTGGCAGAAATTTAATTTGTTTTGCTGAAGCACAGCACAGTTTTTACATAGGCCCCACTCTTCAAAAAATTCATACACGGGAGTTAAAAGTACTTTAAGGTACACTAAGGTTAATATAGCATCAACTGCAAAAAGGTGAGTATCATGAGCCTACCCAATGGTGCAGAAGCAGGATATAAGGCTAAACCACCAATGACCAGAGTTCAAGAAACTGCTTGTTTTATTGATGCGGCTGGCTGGGAAAATAAAATGTAATGGCAGACTGCCAGCTCTCCTGCTCTGACTAGATGGTTAGAGTCTAACCTCTACCTGTAAAACCACTGTTGGGGGCTAGAAGCCCTGCAAGACATTTTTCTACAAGGTAGCAATGACATCCAGCCCTAAGTGGGTAGATGCACATACAAGGAGATCAGATATTGTTACATAAGCTTCTGTTATGGACCATGACTGTCTGCCACATACATATGACATCCATTACCCGGCTAACTCCCCGCTGGATTCCTACCTACTCAAGTTCAAGACAAGGCTCACTGCAAGGCAGACTTCCTCAGAAGTCAGGAGTTCCACTTGTGAAGGGTCGCACTGATGATGGATGAAATGAGGAATCAACAGATATGTGGCTGAGTTGTGGCGGCAGAGGAACATCTCTCTCTACACACACACACACACACTATATATATATATATATGTGTGTGTGTGTTTATATATATATATATATATATATACACATACACACACACACACATAGAGAGACAAGATTATATATATATATATATATATATATATATATATATATATATATATATATATATGAAGCTAAGTGGCATACTCACAGATTCATCTACATCCTTGACAAATATAAATGCCAAATCTGAGCCACTATGGGCTCAATTTCCAAATATACAAACCGGAGCATCCACAATGTACCCCTTGGGGTCTACTTTCATTCACTGAAAACTCATTTCACTAAATTTCAATTCACCCTCAAAAAAACGCTGAAAGCTCAAGTCACTGAAAACTAATTTCACTGAATCACATTTCACTGAATGTAAGTACTGTTGGGCAAATAAAATGTATATGCCCTTTTCCCCACTGTAGTGTGATCCTGGAGTTAGTTTATATAGTTGAGGGGTGTGGGGGCATAGCCCTCCACCTACTTAGCTTTTATATTTATGAATCTCATTTCACTGAAAGCTAACAATATAAAACCAAAAGTAGGTGGGGGCTACACCCCCCCAGACCCCACAATGTGGGGGCTGCACCCCCCACACCCACCCTAACTATATATACTAACTCCAGGATTGCACTAAAGTGGGGAAAAGGACATATGCGGTTTATTTGCCCAACAATACTTAGATTCAGTGAAATGTGATTCGGTGAAATGAGTTTTCAGTGATTTGAGCTTTCAGCAATCTGGTGCAAGTGTTTTGAAATTCAGTGAAATTAGTTTTCAGAGAATCAAAGAAGACCCACCCCTTGACATCTAAAACTGTGCCACCATCTGTAAATGATGCTTTCGGCAGGTGTTGTATAATCCCATAAAAAGGAGACCAGGATGCAAAAGATCCAGTTCAGTCTAAACACCCAAGCTTTTACTTTTGTCAGACACAATTCTGGTACAAGGCAAGCAGGAGGAAAAAGGCAGATGGTCAGAGGTACAGACTTTGCCTTGACTGGACGCAGAGCCTCACCATGAGCAGTTTTCAGACATAAGCCACCCATCTCTGCCACATTATTGGGTAATCCTTGATCATTCACCTTTCTAATGTGGATGTCATCACCTAGCACTCACAGGCTCTGCTGTTAAAAACCCCCTAGAGTATGTTTCATCTGCAGCTCTGCTTGAATTTACTGTACCTAAGGCTCTTGAAAGCAAGTACCAAGTAAGCTCCTCCTATACTTGTCCCTGATTATACCCTTTTACTTGGTACTATCTAATTGTATTCATGATCTGTATTTATCATTTATCATGGTCTTCTCTTGTCCAACTCCAGATTCTTAATTATGTTTGTTACAGAGACATCTAAAAAAATAGATCATTTTAACAAAAGGAGTCCATATTCCTTTTCCACTGGCCTTCTTTCTCTCACTGACTCTGGTGTCAGCATGCTAATGCTTGAAGACCCAAGAGAACTCTCAGAGCTAATAAAGACACCACAGTGGTACAGCGATTTGCATTGTTGCCTCATAGAAAGAAGTTCTCTGGTTTTATTCTCGTTTGGGGTGCTTTCCATTCAGAGTCCGCGTGTCCTCCTTGCGTTTGTGTGGGTTTACTCTGGGTGCTCCGGTTTCCTCCCACGTTACAAAGACATGCATCTGGAGTGTTTCTCCCCAGGCCTCCACTGAAAATTGGCTCATTTCAAGTCGGACTTGCCCAGTAAACAAATGTTAAATAAATAAATTAAATAAGTAATACATTCTAATATATTTTTAAGAGTAAATGTTAACAGAAATTTTACTCCTGTAAAATAAATACTGCAATAAGGGTAAAGTCAGCTGAGTTCATAAGTTCAAGGGCAGTGTACATATCAAAGACCAATGAGAAACACTGACTTTACCAAATCAGAATAAAGTTACTGAACATCTATCCCATGTATTAAGACTAAGTTTAAAGGAGTACAAAGAATCAGAGGATCTAATACATACTGGCAGTACAGTTCATAAATCTCGGATTATTTGTATTTATTTATTTATTTAGAAACTCAACATAGAGTGCACATAAATATAGGTACCTCCACCTGTCAGCATAATAGAAGGTACAGCATTAGTAAATTCTCGTCACAAATCTCATTTGCACAGATTCAACACTTTGTAGTTTAAACTAGAATTGTATATTTACTTTGCAGACTAAAAGTAAGATCTAGTTTTGTTCTATCAGATAGTTTTGCTTACCCATACTTGACTGCAATTTAAAAACATCTGGATAAAGTTGATTTTTTCCTTGATCTAAGAAGACAGAAAAACAAGTAAAAATGTTGTTTATAAATGCTCCTTCAATTTCTTTAGTTTTTTTTTTATCATACAAAACTGTAAATGTTAATCACATCTCCATTAAGAATAGAAGAATCATTACTTGTACACTAGAATACTTTTCTGTGTATGGCAAATTTCTTTAGACAATCATCACTAAATTACTATTACATAACTTACAAAAATAAAACCAGAAAATAGTTTACTTGACTCTTTTAAGCCTATACTGCCTTTCTGTGCATGTCTTACTAATACCCACAGCTCCTTACAGGATCCAGATTTTTTGGTGGGGGGGATCTGGCTTCCTTAAGTGACTTGCCAGCTAGTAGTAGGCACCATTACAAAGGGCAATAAGTAATGAATACACTGATACTAAGGTTGTTAACCTAGGATGCCCTGCAGTAGAGAAATCAATCACCGTTTGCCACTTTTATTCATGCATTTTCATATTTATGTTCATATTTTGATGACTGAGAGACCTGCATGCTATTTATGAATATGATGGGAAATGCCATAGTGGGATACAGGAAAACACATTGCCAATATCCACTTACAGTACACTGTACTGGAAATTAGCAGTATTCCCATATGTACGTAATACTTCAAAACCCACAACACTTGAAATCTCTTGTATGCCATCAGGTGAAACCTTACATGTTTAACAAAACTATTATTGACATTTGCACTGTAAGTTAGTACATCTCGAGATACAGCCAGCTCAGCGTTACTTATATTGCTAATTGTACAATTAAGCATATGTTTTCAAATTTCTGTAAATATCTCAGTAAACTTGTACTAAGAGGGAAAGTTCTTATATGAAAGCTTACAGCTGGGTAACAAAAATGTTCTAACATTATATGTCTACGTTGTAGTTTCCAAGATATAACAATTTGTGAAAGTTTAATAAAAATACAAGTCTGTGTTTTTATGTATTATAATGTATTATAGTATCTATAGAAAGACTGTGAATGCATTGACTATTACCACTGTAAAGAACACTTCTTACTGACAGCATTACTATTTGCAGAGTTTTAATAGCTTTTATTGTTCACAAACATTTGCATTTGTTTATTTTATGATTTGAAATTGAGTTTTTTAGAAAATGCTCTGGAATGCAAGGGGTGTGTAGGATGCTGCAGCTATGACTTTCCACACCACACACGTGTTAATTTCTTGACAGATAGGTCTTCCACATGTAATTGATATGTACTGTACATTTACCTTAGCAATACTCATTTCAGGGCTTGCTAGTAATTCTTACCCCAGGATTCAATAAAATCCATATAGAGCCTACACAGAATGTACCTGTGTGCATAGCCACGGTTCCTCCCTGGCAACAAGCCATACATAATAATTATGGCATGCTGCCGAGGAATATCAGAGTTGCATGGATATTGAATCCGTGCAAGCAGCGGTGTAGAGGCTGTCCCATAGTTGTGGACTACGCAAGAAGTTAAGCACAGGACAGCAATATATATATTTTATTAATTTTATGTCCGGTTTGTGTGTTGCGGTGTGATGCTGAGCTGCACTTATACATATGGACCTGACATTTGCTATACATCTAAAAATAGAAGCTGGATGTAATTAATTGAATATTTTTTTCTCTCTCTCCCTGTTTGCGTGGAGCAGCGCAGTATTAGCAATGCTGCCTGACATCTAAAAATAAAAACCAGATGTATTTAATTGCTGTAGTTATGTGGTGCTTAGCAATACTCAAACCCAAGCAGCTTCGCTGTGCAATGCTAACAGGTATTTTAGTAGTACATGTGAAGATATACTGCTTCCCTACAGTATTCAATGGCTAGATAGGTTGAGTCATGATTTACAGTGTAGTAGGTCCCAGGTTCGAGCCCTATGAGTGATATGTTTTGCATGTATTGTTTTGAACAGGAGTCAGATGACTGAAACATCACTTCAATATCAAATTTAAAAAATTGTTACATTTACCAAAACTGCGCAGTGCTAAGCTCAGCTTAAACATAGGCAGTCTACTTTGCTAAGCTACGCTTAAACACAGCTTGTGCGAGTTTGCACAATGCTCAGCTTCACTGAAATGGTTTGTGGGAGTTTGTGCAATACTAAGCAACACTCCACATTTTTAAAAGTTCCACTATGACGTATAAGGGTGGGAATGCACCCTATATAATGGCCACTAGGCAGGAATCTGGCACCATTCTTTGTAGTTCTCATTTAGCTGTTGATATGCCTGGAAGTGTTGGTGAGGGAAGCAAGATTTCTGGTGCAGAGATGAGGTGTGTAGAAGTCCAGAGTATTTTTTGGACTCCTGGTCAAAAACCATGAACTCCGGCTGCTGCCAGGCTATTGGCAGGGCTCAGAGTGCAAGTCTGAGGCCTGGGATCATTTGGCGAGGGAATTTACCAGTACTACTGGTATCCTGCCCACTGATGAGCAGTATCATCACCATTATGACGACCGAAAGTATAGAAAGAGAGGAACCTTGGACACTTGGGTCCAAGAAACTTGGCCTGGGCGCACCCCACAGATAAGTATTTGTTCCAGTGATTTATAAATATACGAACTGAATGTGTGCAAAACTGGTAGCTATAATGCATTGCTTCTCTTACAACAGCTGCAGAAGAGAGGACTTGCAACATCCAGTCCCATGCAGGGTGTCTGGCCAGGATGAGGGGTGAGTGTGCTAAGTAGGGAAAAATCAAAGCAATAACCTAATGCATAATGTACTGTCAAGATAAAGTATTTACAGAGTTTGCAGTCCTAACAGTCAGATATAATATACTTGGGAAATGTCGTATGTTTAGTAATGTGTCAGTGCCAATCTGAAATGGCAAACCAAGTTAAGTCAACTAACCATGCAATATTGTGCAGTATAGCTTACAAACATCAACTGAGATTGGGGTCTACCCAGATTAATAGTCACTGTTCTGTTGTGCTCACTGTGTGAAATATGCTGTAGACTACACTCAGGTAATGACTAGGGTAAATGGGTTATTACTTCTGACACAGCTATCTGTGCTGTACATGCCAGACTTGAAGCAATAGTAATACAGATTTTAAAGGGTGATGGTGCTGTAATATGTACTGTTTCAAACAAAGAAGTGATCACTATTCTGGTAGTCACTGCATGTGGGTTCTAATCTAACACCCGTCAACTGTACAAAGGAAATGAATAAAGACTGCTGAAAAAATGTCTGATAAATGTAGTGCAACACCCACAGTAACTTTAAAGCCTCTGTTATGGCCATTTGTAGTCAACTAATGTTGTATATTCCTCCCAGTCCAGGAACAATGTATATGGGTAAGGTAGCTCATGTTCCAAGCAGATATCCATGTGTATAAGTGCCAGATTTTCAGGAACAATAACAATATCAATAAAGTGTAAAGTGCCTTGATAAATCTTTTCTAATAAGTGTGATGTATTCCTGTATGCACAGCCATGTTTTAAATAATCTGAGATCAGTCAACTGTTAAATTTAATCCACGTTTCCTGGAGTCACAGCTTGTGGGTTCTAATCCCATGGCAGTCAACTAAGACATCATCATCTGTCTAGTCTAATTAGTGTACACGAACATACCTCTCAACTGTCATGACTTTTCGGAATGTAATGACTAATGCCCCATATGTCTGGTCCATGATTAGCAGACAAATGACATTACTTGGAATGCAATTTATTGGCAAATCCATTTACAAAACACCTTGGTAGTAATGTATGAGCACACTATGTAAAACAGTTCCCT
The DNA here is from genome assembly GCF_019279795.1 of Protopterus annectens. Taxonomy (NCBI): domain Eukaryota; kingdom Metazoa; phylum Chordata; order Ceratodontiformes; family Protopteridae; genus Protopterus; species Protopterus annectens. The sequence continues at coordinate 60,676,463 of NC_056726.1, read as the reverse complement.
GTAACTGTGTACCTGCATTTGTTATTGCTTGGCCCATACTGCCCCATGCTAACAGGTTGAGAGGTATTGTACATGTCACATCATCTGTACAAGAATTGGAGTCACTGTACACAGGCATGACACTGCACACCTGTAGAACTATGTATTATTAGTCTGTGTAGTAATATCACTTGCGAGGTTACTAATGGTATGTTTTTCTCTCTCCCCACCCCTTATCTTCTCTGATTTATTATTATGAAATGCATTAATTTATTACTGTTATTTATTATTATGGTTTGATATTAATATATTCTTCTAAACTAACTGTTATGTTGGTCTTATGGCTTATGTCATACTGATTTACTGTTAACATACTTACCGTTATGTTATTTATTGTTGTGCTCCTCATAATATACCTTAATATGTAATTGGATTAATCAATATTATGTCCCATTATGTTAATACTAACAACAGTTTGGTTATTACTAATCTTACCTTATGTAATCTTACCTTATGTTTATATCTAATTTACTACAGTGCGAAAAGGTAGGCTGGTTCCAGGTGATCCACTTACCTTGCCTTCACCGGCTGTGGTATCGCTGCCCAGCATATCTGAGTCATAGCCTGGTGGTGCCCCCTCTGCTGCCCCTGCACTACCTGTGGTGTCTGGTGGTTCTGCCCCACAGGCTGGGTCTGGGCCCCATTCTGGGAGCGGAGGTGGAGGGGTGATTTTGTCACCTGTCAAGAACTGCCAGGTATGGTGAGCAGGGTGGCTCAGCAAACTGTCAGCGCACGCCTGAGCCGGAAGGAGGGCATGCTCGCCATCCTTGTGGGGCAGCCTCATCCCGGACACCAGCCTCCACCACTGTCACCACAGGGGCAGTGAAGGAACAGTGCTGACAGTCCCATGGATGAGGAGTTCAGTCGCACTACTTACCATGTGGATGCTCGTGGGACAGGGATTCCACAACAACCTCCCCATTCAAGGTGTACACCTCCCTCTTGTGCCACACACCAACCCTGTCTGCTGTATTGTCTGTCTTGTCTGTCTGGAAAAGCTTCCTCACCTTCTCAACTTACCCCCCCACATGTACCTATGTCCCTTTTCTAACATTCTATTCTAACCTTAAAAAAAATAAATAATGGGTTCCCTACTAAGTAAGCAAACACTTAATATAGCAAACGCTGTTTAATCATCAGCTAAATGTTGAAACGGCAAAATCCCCAAGTCATAGAACAGCAATTTTTTTCCCATGGAAAAAAATCACTGGGTTGTTTTCGGGACTTTGCTGTTTCCTCCACTATGGTGCGGTCTTGGAGTTGGTATATTTAAGTGGGGGGGGGGTGTGAGGGGGTGAAGCCCCCCCACTTTATTTTGTGTTTGTTTTTTTTGCGGACCAGCGATTTGGGGAAAAAAATCACTGTTCTGTTTGTTTGGAATTTTGTGTTTTTGTTTTTTCGTTTTTAGGTCGATTATACAGCATTTGCTGTTATAATATAGACTCTAATAAATGGGCACCTGCCCCCCCCCCCAAAAAAAAATCGTCCCATACATAGCTATCCATTTTGTACACGTGCCCACTGGACACAATTTGGTCCAATTGGCTTGAGAACGCAGTTAGGTTGTCGTCAACCCTCTCTGGGGGTGAGAGTCAAAATTCAGCTAAAAAAAAAATCTGTCACAGTGCACAGTTGTTGGTGATTAAGAAATGGATAGCTATAGTTCTTTCCTACATCCCTACCTGCCTTTTACTATGTTTTTCCCCCTGCTTGCACCCATTTTTGGCACTGTCCTATTTCCCCATTTTTCTTTTCTTTAAAGATTTGTTTTGCATGAAGTGGCTCTGTGCGCCACATACCTTAGCTATGCTAAATAGTGCTACACTGACATATGATTTTGGAATAATATCAATCACCTTCAAAATGTACACCTGCATCCTATTTTGAACCCACGACCCTCGCACCTGCAGAACAGTGGATCATCCCACCAACCCACACAGCTGCTAATGAAAACGTGTTTTTAGCAAAACATAGTAATGCTGTAGTTTCCCTCATTAAGCATGTTTAAACGGTGCTGCACATGGTGCCACACTGCTCAAATTAGTTAAAAGGTTCATCCAAAAATAGTACTGTAATTAGCACTCTAGTACACAAATACATCACTGTAAAGGCACACACATAAGCTTAAGCATAATTGAGGTATCCGATATTAGGTAAACCTGCAGTCATGTCTACAGCATGTAAGAACACACTTGATAAAACATTAATAGACATGAGGATGTTAACTGGGACTCTGTTATACAAATACAGCACTCTAAAGCCATACACATACTAATAGATGTAAGTACAGTATTTAACAGCAGATAACTGTGGAATGAGAAGTACAACATATAGGAATTCACTTGCCATAAACAGAGACTCTGTAGGTCAGTCTGTAAATGCAATGAAAAAATAACTTTTTGGTACACATGGTCCTGGGTTCAAGTACAGCTGTGTCTACCAATGAAAATACATGTATGTGGCCATCAATATTATAAAGTGTGATTTGAATGTCTGTTTAATTACCTATTTATCTACCCAAAGCAGTACAGTTGGAATGTCTGCTTCAATGTTATAGAGGGAAAAGGCCTACAGATAGGACCACTCTCAACTTACTCCTAGTGCAACAGGTAATGCTGCAAGCTGAATTCCCACTGGATGTTGAAATGTGTACTGAAATTGTGCCCCAGTAATGCACACTGCAGCCCACAATGTTTCACTGGTGATACCGCAGACAACCACAGCTGCACAAGTAGTATACATGCATGGTGGTTGAGCTAGATGCAAGGGTTGCCAGCACACACGCCACAGGGAAATGCCATGATATAACATGTGATCTGGCAGTTGTCCACCTGCCTGACATCATGGTTAATGCCCACCTACCTGTTTTGTAGGACAAAACAAGCATTTTGGCTTGCACTGTCTTACTGATACCATTGGCTGACACACGTACCTGATACACATACCTTACTTCCCAGTGGGATGGCTACACTCAGTATGGTTCTGCCTATAAAATAAGGCTACCACAGGTCCCACACTTACTCCTACAGCTTGTTGTCCTGCAAAGTGTTCACCCTTTCTGCATATGCGTATTGCCAGAGGCATCACCTTCAGCTTGTAGCACACACATTAGTATGTAAACAGTAGCTGCTATTGACATTTTCTCTGCCAAGACATTGGATCTATTCCCACACTATTTTCCAACCCAACACAGAGAAAGGGGTTGTAATGTACATTAAGGCCTTGTATCTTGTTCAGTGTTTGCATGGGATTGGCTAATTATAATGCAAATCAGATGTGCTGGCTGGAATTAGCAATTCAGAAGCACAGATTGCTTCAGAGGCAATTACTTCCTAATAGAGAACCATGTTAAAAAGGCAAACAGCTAGGTAAGGAAAACCTTATGTATGAGAGTACCTTTTCATGGTCAACTCATTGGCACAACATTTATATATCTATATCATTCAACAGAAGGGTATTGTACTCCACCAGGTATGTAACCATTTTGTTTCCAACATGATGCATATTTGTCCATGTACTTAGGGGGGATATGGTGATTACAGCAGTAAGCCTTGCTTGGAACTGTACTTCTGACATGTCACTGATCTGCAGATGGGTTACACCTACAGAGGAATTAGTGTACAGTACGGGTACTGTGCGGGTCTTTGTTAAATAGGTATACCACTCTCCTGGTAATTTCATGTTGATAGAGGTTGTATTACTACACTGCTATTTGTGTGGCACTCCTTGTTTTAGATATTATAAGGGGGAGTTTACACATACGGTGACCATACAACAGTATCTGTTATGGCACAAGCAGGGATAGATGAGTACTGCTACTATCCTACTAGCATCCACACCCTCACTATGTTTGCATGATGTCGAACATGAGATGTGTAACCAATCAGTGATTACTGGTAACCAACTGTTATTGCTGTATCTCTACATACACTGCCACTTATGTGATCCAGACATATGTTCCCATTTTGGTGTCTTTCAGGAGACATGCATCATAGATGCCAGGGCCCTTTTACAGAGGCAGATAATGAAACTATCCTGGATGCCCTGTGTCAGCATCACAAACTCCTGCTGTCCAGAGGGAGGACAAACAGGGAACAGTGGGCAGCATTGTGGGCTGACCTGGTTTGCAATGTGAATGCCATTGGGCACCAGAGCAGGACATACGAGCAGGTGTGACACCGTGCCACAGATATAATAAATTCTGTTCTCAGAAGAGCAACAGATGTGGCCAGGGATCATAGTGTCACCGGTGGAGGGCCTGCAGTGGAACCACTGTCTGCCACAGAGAAATTCCTGGTGAAACTAGGAATATAGGACAACTCCCAGGAATCCACCACATGGTATGTCGTGGATGTGGGTGTAACTGTTTCCACACAAGAGTAGCGTCCAGGTATGCTTAGTTAGATAAGCATTGGAATACTGTAGCATTCAGTGTTTCATAGTGTACATACTTTTATGTGGGTGGCAGGCATTTTATTTTGGGGGAGAGGAAGGAGGTTAGTTGCAGTGTAAATCTCATCCCCAAATTGTGACCTACATAGAATGTACTGTAAATGTGAGATCTGTGGACATGTTAACCTGTCATAGTGCAACATGGGTTGCTGTTTACATTACCTCGCCCTCAAAGTTTCACAGGACTGTCAGAAATTAGATGAGTCATTGATCCTGCTCCTGGGTAAGCATAACACTGTTGTGATACATTTTTACAAATGGAAATCAGTTTACAGTCAATTCCTTTGCCTTGTAGTTGTAACCACAGCGATAGATTTGCTGTATATGTAGGACGGTTCAGATTGCCCTATGTATCAACTGTGCAGAGTGTTGACAAATGTCAGCATTGTCTATCACTGTTGCTCATGAGATACTTGAATATAGAGCTTATTTTTTACAATCAACTACTGAAGTCTTTTTGGAAAGTGATAAAAATAAAAAAGTGAGCCACCAAGGCAGTATTTGTGTGAAACACTAGTTTATTTAACATTAAACGCTGTCAAAGTAAAACCAACTAAGTGCTTTCGCCAAGAAACATGAATTGGCTTCATCAGAGTCACTCAATTAAGATGCAACTTCCTTTGTATACTCTTATTACTTAAGCAACTATTCATGATTCTGCTTGCATCAATGAAATTACCCTGACTAAACTTAAAGGCATACTTCCCCCGAATATGTAATGTACACCAATAATAAGTACATTCAAAATAAAAATATTAGCAATAGTACTAATAATGAACATAATAAAAAACATACTTAAAAAATAAACTTAAAAATTCACCTGAATGATCTGAGTGAATGGTTTACAGCATTTGAAGCAGATTTTTTCAACGAAAATGCTATTCCCAATCAAGGAATGTCATTAAAAATGCAGTTAAGTACCTTTGAAAAGCTGTGTAGAAAGTACAGAACACTTCAGCTAGACAACGCGTTTTTAAACAAATCAGTTGCTCTCAAACAAGTTCCCAAAGGCTTACGAGTCTGGAAACAGCCTTTGGGGCTTGAGGAGGGGTTGTCTGCTTTTCGAGAACTTGTGGCTTTATTTGACATGACGGGCTGAGAAATGATGGACATCAATATCAGAAACAACAACAGTAAGTTGGCTCTTTTGCAAAATGAGATTTCAGTTTTAAATCAAAGTATTATTTCAGATTTACTTTTTGAGCAATAGAAATTTAAGTATGAGAATGTTCTTAAAGACATTAATAACTTTGTAAAAGAGAACAGTTTGAGAAAGCAACGTAAGCTTGACAGAGACAGGGCTGACTATTCAAATAATCAAGCATATATAGGGAGAAAACAGCCCCAGGGAATGAGTATGAGAACAGTCCTCAAAATAATGAAAATATTCAGAACAGTTCTGACGGTGAAAAGGGGTTTAACAACACCAGGGGGAATAATGATTATTCTTTTAAGGAGGGTCAACAACTAAGGAGGTCCGAGAGACTGAAAAATCAAGGGAAATTGATCCCCTGTGGCAGGCAGAACAACCATGTTCAGAGCAACAGGAACAGCAATTATTTCAACAGGGGGCAACAGCAGGGGTGGAGGAGAGACTTTCATTGACTGAGTTATTTAACACAACTACTATGTCTGACCAAGACTCATTGAATGTAGTTGAAAATGACTGTTCTGATGTTGCAATGGAATGTAATATTTTGGAAAGTGACGTTTTTTATACCTACAATTACAGTGATGTCATTGTTAGTGAAGGACATTTCAACTTGTTTATAAAAGGGATATTTTTTGTACCTAACTATAAGACTGACATTGCAAATGTTTTGATTAACTTAAAACTGTACATTAGAAAATTGAATCTCAGTTTATATTTCAAAAACAGTAATGTAGGCTTGAAGAACTAGGTGGCCAAACCTAAGAGCACATTCATCCCCCCAGTCACCCATTTATATCGTCCTTTGTGAAATTATGTGAACAACAATTTAGAAAAATAGTCAAAGAGACCAAATATAACACTAACAATCTCAAAAGAGATGAAGCCATTATTTTGAATGAATTGGCAGGAAACAAGATCTATTGTGTAATGAAACCAGCAAGGGTGTGTGTGTGTGTGTGGGGGAGATTTAGGTCTCATAGATTACAGTTCCAAAATGTTTGAAATATTGAATGACACCACAACTTATAGCAAGACTTCAAGAAATGCTCTTAATAGTGCTTATGCCAGGATTGATTTTTTATTTGATGCTCTATTTCAAAATGAAGTAGAAATTGTGGAAATAAAATATTTAACAGTTGAGAAACCAAGAACACCAGTAATCTTTGGAATACCAAAGATTCACAAAAATGTGCACAACCCGCCCCCCTTTAGGCCGACAGTACCAGCCCGAGGTTCTAAAACTGAACAACTGTTCAATAGCTCCCTTTTTGAAGCAAAGGGCAGCAGAGGTTTAATTTTAAGTGTACTGTGAAAACACTTATCTGACTGCAACAAACAGATCAACTATGTTTTAAATTTTTTTAAGTTTATTTTTAAGTATGTTTTATATTATTATGTTCATTATATTTTTATCTTGAATGTACTTAGGATTGTGGTTTACAGCATGTTATTGTGTACATTACATATTCAAGGGAAGTATGCCTTTACGTTTAGTCAGTCAAAAATTTAGCCTTTGCTCTGACACATCACCTCCCAATGCACCTGTCCAGCAAGGACACAGGTGGAATCCCAGGGGTGTATTTTATGTTCCTCATCCAGTTATCCAGGTTGCGCTTACAATGGGTTAATGATGGTACTCTGCTTAACGTTAAGAGGGAGTCTATTCCACAGAACAGGGAGTCTCTGGGACACAAATCTGTGCCGCCAACAAGTCCTATTGATGTCACAGACCAGGCTGAGGTCATGCGTGCAGGTTACTCAAGTGGAGCTTGACTTTTGGATATGCAGCAGTCCCATCAAGGTGGGGTTTGAGATTGCTGTGTATGCCAGAGGCCACCTCTGATGACTCTGTAGAAGACTGAGTAGAGGGACAGGGCTTTTAGCCTTTTTAATTTCTCCAAGTCTTTTGGGTTTCTAATACTATGAAGGGAATAGACCCCATTCCTAAGTCAAAGTATGATTAAAGTTCATGAAATTGGTATTGTGTCAATCTTTGATGTCAGCCAGTAGTGCTCTTTGCAGTACCTGTAATGTGTCCACTAATGACTCCTTCTGCAGTTCGTATGGAGTTACATGTGTTGGCAACATATCTAAATATAATTGTAAATTCTTTTTATAACACCCATTGCTCCTACCACTATTTGAACTGTCTGGTTATCTTTTTTCCACACTGCTTTATTTTCTGCCTGCAGATCCTGATACTTTATAGGTTCATAAGTGTGTACTAGGCTAATGGCCCTGGAGCCTTTACAAGCCAACCCCATAGGATTACCCTGGCATCGTGCCACCCGACCGTAGTTTCCAGAGCCTCTGTCAAGTACAGCCACTGGAGTGATCCCCGCGGTGAATTTTCTATTTCCATTCCACTCATCAAGATTTCTCTTGAAGTGAGGTGCTCTGTTTGACATGTACAGGAAGTCTATTCCATAGCATGGACAGTCTCTGGGTTATAAACCTGTCCCTCCAGCATGTTCTGTTGATTGTGGTAATGAGGTTGAGGTCTCTGGAGCTTGTGGTGCAGAAGGATTGGGATTTATTTAGATGCAGCATTTCTAACAGAACTGGGTCAGACATGGCTTTGTAAGTCGAGCAGAGATGGCCTCTAAGTAGGCGATATGAGACACAGAATAGTTGGAGTATTTTGAGTCTGTCCATATAGGACAAGTGTTTAAGGCCTAGGATCCTCTTTGTGAGGTACTTTTGTGGCCTCCCCAGTTGTTGCAGGTGTCTAGTGAGGTACATGCCAAATGGGGCTTTGTACTCAATGACTGGCCTAATGAGGGAAGAGTAAAGGGCGTTTATATCACGTTATCGAAAGATGAGAATAGCGAACGCTATTTCATCGGCCCCAAAACATCTAAACATGAAAATATCGAACATTCAGAACAGCAAATTTTTTCCCATGGAAAAAATTTGCTGCTCCGAAACACACACACACACACACACACACACACACAACACAAGCACATCAAACAAACAGCAACCACACACATACACTTAAATTCCTACATCTAACTCTACACTAAACTAAACATACACTACTATCTACCCACTTACCTTAACCCAAACTCTAACCCTAAGGTCCGTCACTATCGCACACTCACCTAACCTGCGCACTAACCCAAACTCGCTTATACCGTCCCTAACCCTAACGTACAAACAATCGCACACTTACCTGAACCCATCCTGTAACTTTCCACTACAGCGGTAAGAATAGTGAAGCCACAGAAACGGCCAACCGAATTCTTTCCCGAGGAAAGAATTTGCTGTTCTGCAGCTTCAATATTCTTAGGGTTCGCTGAATAGTGTTCGATATCAGAACATTCGAAGTTTTAATACTTCGATGTTCTGATATAGACCCAGATAATGACCTCTTTCTTCATGGATGCAAAACCCTTAGTAATGAGATGTGACACATTTGTGTCACTCTGTACGCAAGACCTATACTAGACTGGGTGACTGGGTGAGGCAATTCCAATGATCAGTGCTACTTTTACCTTCTTTTCTTGGGCCACTATATCCGGTTTTCTAGCATCTATCTTTTGAACTGCTGGTAATGGATGATCCCATGTGATGTAGACTTCTTTATTTTCTAGGATGCTTTGTGCCTCATGTTTCCAGTGTTTTTTCGTTACTTCAATACGATAATGTTTGCACAATCTCCAATGCAACAGTCTGGCCACATTATTATGCCTTTCAGTATACAGTCCTTCTGCCATTAGTAAATTGCAACCAGCAGCGATGTGTGCAACTGTTTCTAATTTGGTTTTACAAAACCTGCATTTCTGTTTCTCCCACATGTTCAATAGACTTTATAAACCAACGTGTACACAGCCCACTATCTTGGGCTGCCAATATTAACCTTTCATCTCTTGGTTTGAATTCACCTCTCCTTAACCATTCCTGTGTTCGTTCCTGATCAACATGAGGTTCTTCCAGAAGTTTTCTATACTTTCAACTATATTTATGCTTTTTCCACATTTCTTGCCTTCTCATCTGATCCTTCACTTTATATTGGCACATTCAGTGCCCCGGACAGCGCAGTGATGCAGCAGTAGTGTTGTCGCCTCACAGCAAGAGGTTTTCCAGTTCGATTCTTGGCTGGGGTGCCTTCTGTGCAGAGTCTGCATGTCCTCCCTGCATTCGTGATGGTTTCCTCCTGGTGCTCCAGTTTCCTCCCACGTTACAAAGACGTGCGTCTGGATTGTTTCTCCCCGGGCCTCTGCCAAAAATTGGCTCATTCCAAGTCGGACTTTCCTGGTTAACAAATGTTAAATAAAATAAAAATTCAGTTGCTGTCTGATTTTTATCTACTTCTGGTTTGATTTCCATTCCTGTTTGATGCCAATAAGCTTCTGCTAGATTAAGTAGAAAAGTCATCTTAGATTTAATTCTCGTCGTGTTTCAAAACTTTCACTACATTTGGGTTTTGTGAGGTCAGCAGATGTGTGTGGAGTCCCACAATTGCAGATCTATACATAAAATCAACTTCAAGGAGGCCCATCCCTCCTTCAGAATGGGGAATATATAATCTTGGTATGCACTGATTTTTATAAATCATTTGGTGAGCATGAAGCATCCTTCTGGTTTTCCTATCTAATCTATCCAGCACGTTTTGGGGCCAGTCAATCACTCCAAAACTGTCAGTTAGGACAGGAAAAGCAAACTGGTTTATAACTTGAATTTTGTTCCTAGATGTCACTTCTGTTTTCAGGATTAATTTAAGTCTTCTGAAGTATTCTTTACTAAGTTGTATCCACATTTGTTCATGTTTTATAGTTGATCCTTCATTGATTCCCAAATATTTATACACTCCTCCTTGCTCAAGTTCTTTTATATCACATTCTTGTCCCAAACTGATGTTTTCCTGGTGTTGCAGTTTTCTTGCTTTAAAGGTTCCTTTTGCACATTTATCAAGACCAAGCAACATTCTTATATCATCTGAAAAAGTTTTGACAACTTGCAGTTGTGCTTTCAGTTCCTCATCTGATGAGATATACAGTTTTAAATAATCGAGAAAGAGAAGGTGAGAAGTCTTTACACTTTGTTGTTTTCTAGGAGCCACATTATAGCCATGGTCTAAGCTGTTGAGTAAACAGCTTAATGGATTAAGGGCAAGGCGGAATAGTAATGGTGACAACCTGGAATATTCTCCTTTGAATTTTTATTCCTGGGAAAACAATTTGTCCTTTATCATGGGTTAATTTAATTGTAAAGTGGTCTGCCACTGTTCCATGGTCAGGTCAGTGTAATATAGTTGATAAGTGTGGGGTGTATCTTATACATTTTTAAGCACTCTTTTATCCATAAATGAGGGATACTATTTTGTAGTCAATCCATAGGTTAGTACTAGGCTAACTGCCCTGTGGGCCATTTGAAGCCTAGCCAATTACCCCATGTGAGAATCAAACCCTGCACCTTGTGTCTACAAGGTAAAAACCTTAACCATTATGCCATCCTCCCACCCCCTACCATGCCATACTTTGATTCTTCCCCTTTTTACAGTTCTCCACTATAACTTTATTTAACAACAAATGATCCTTTGTTCCATATGACATTAGCCATACATCAGCCTGTGTCGGTTAGATGTTGTAGGCCCTGGATTCTCCTGGTGAGGACCCTCTGTGGTCTCTCCAGCTGCTGCATGTGCTTTGTAAGGTTTATGCCGAATGGGGGACTGTACTCAGAATACAGAGATGTTATAACCTCCTTGTCCCTGGATGAGATACCTCTCCTAATGAGGTGGGTTATATAGAAAGCTTTCCGTACAACTGACTGGTGGCAGTAATAACTACCTTATAATCTGGTAGAAGGGGACATAGCTAGTAAACCTGGGCCAGCCTTTCTTAGGTGTGTGTGTGTGTGTGTGTGTGTGTGTGTGTGTGTAAATCATACCTCAACGTGTGTGCGTGTCAGCTACTTGGGCAGGGACATGAAGCAGTGTTTAATTAGAGAAGGTGCTGAGGTTCTTCGCTAGGTTACTCAGCTGAGATCTCAACTCTATAGCTGTGCCAGTGGAGAGTCTTACTGGGGATCTGGAGGAAGAGTGAGAAATGAGCCCCAGACTGACTGCGATCTCTGTGTGCTCTTAAGTGAAATTGCACTTGATGCAGAGAGCTGCATCTGGAAATACTGTGTGTGTAACTGTTATCCTCCCAGTGAATGTCCCCCCAGAGGTGCCAATTGTGAGGAAGGAGGATCCTTGATTACTGGTCCAGTGGAGGGTCGCCACATTTGGTTGGCAGTGGTAGGATATCCACATCACATTTTGGCTGGCAGTCTTGGGATCACCACATCACATAGTGGGATTCACTGATGTGGATATTGAACTCCAGTATCCTGTGGTCAATAAAGAATGTGTTTGTACTCTTAAGCAGCCACACGGTAGTAAACATTCAGAGTTTCATATCACAATAGTTTTATTTATGTATTGTTAGCTTAGTCAGGGAGAGCAGGCAAGGATGTCAGCAGAGGATTATGGCAAGCTGACAAGGAGCCAGTTGACTGAGATGTGCCAAGCCAAAGGACTGGTGCATGTCAACCTGACTAAAGCAGAAATGATTGCAGCTTTAGTCACAGTTGCAGCATAGACCAGCAACCAGGAGGAAAACCAGACTGGGCTTGGGGATGTACAACTCTCAGAAAATGAACAGTTCAGCTCTGCCTCAGAGGACTTAAAAATCCATCTGGAGTTAAAGAGACTTAACTGGAGTCCAAATGGTAGAACTAGAATCAGCAGAGAGACTGCAGCATTTGGATGCTGAAGAGAAGGAGAAACAGATGGCATTAGAATCAACAGAGAGACTGAGACGTCTAGAAGCCGAAGAATATGAGAGGCAGAGGCAACATGAAAAGGAGATGCTGACTCTTCGGCTGGGTCATGGAGGTACTGGGGAAAGGAATAACTGAACCCAGAAGTAATAAAGGTCAGTATATTTCTTCCACAATTTACAGAGGGAATTAATTTCAATAGTTTTATTCATATGTTTGAAAAGGTATGTAAACAGTACAATGTTGGCCAAGGGTGCGGTTCCTGACCCCCTTACTCCATGGTAAAGCTGTAACTGCTGTTTCTAAATTGTCTAATACTGATTGCTTAAATTATAATACAGTTAAAAATTCTTATAAGGTATTTTAAGTTAACACCTGAAGTTTACAGAAAAAAAGATTTGTGAGCATAGGCGCAAAGCAGATGAAAGTGTGTGTGAATATATTGCTGAACTAAGCACTTATTTTCATAGGTGGGTGAGCTGGTGTCAGGTCACCACTTTTGAAAGGCTGATAGACCTTTTGGTGAGAGGAACAAGCTCTTAGCACTTTGCCTGAGGACATGAGAATTTGGTTGGCAGATAGGGAGTGCAATACCGCAGATGAGTTAGGGAAAAAAGGAGACCTATTCCTAGCAAGCAGGGCATCACTGCACAGGAAAGGGATATGCAGTGCTGCACACAGGTATAAAGGAACCCATGGTGGGCAGCCTAAATCACCCCAACAGAGTCTGCCAGTAACAGGAGAAGCCACTTGTTCAGGTACGCAGCCAGGAAAAAAGGGTTAAATGTTTTAAATGTAACCAGTAGGGCCATTAAGCATACAGATATCCACAAAGGCAAAGCTGGGAACAAAAGGTAGGGGAGCTAGCAAGTGGGAATGACAGAATGCCAGCAGTAAGTTGTCTGGAGACAACAAGTGTACCAAACTACAAGAGGTTATATCCTATCTTAGCAGATTGGATACAGGCCACTGCTAAGACAGAGACAGCCTCTGACCTAACCATTGTGAAGCCTGCAATGGTTAAAGAGGAGCACTACTTCCTTGGGCAGTCTACTCCAGTCAGAGCTTTAGGGGGACCCCATTCCAAATACCTTTGGCTAGTGTTCACCTTGACTGAGAGGGTGAAAAAGGAAGCGAGCAAGTAGGTGTGTTTGAGGAAATCTCCGCAGATGTCCTGATAGGGAATGATGTTGATAATGCAGTACCTTGTGTGCATGCAGTTACACGCAGCCAGGCTTGGAGACAAGCATGTGTGTCTGGTAGCCTGGAGGGACCTAAACTGACTGCATACTTGAAGCTAGGACTTTTGAGGTGGATACTTCAGGAAGGGAGCTACCCTGTAGCAGTGAGACTGAAGATGAGCCACAGCTGTTTGTGGGTACTGATGTTCCCTTGGACAGAGTGACTCTAAGGATAGAGGTGAGTATTAGTACCCAGGCTGATGATGAGGCACTGCTGTCACAGGATATCAGACTTTCTGTGGAAAGGGAGCTGGGAAGGGTTACAAAGAGAGAATTGAGACAGGCTAATCTCTTAGACCCTACATTACAAGGCTTGAGGGAGGTAGCCAGGGAGGTGCCCGATTCCCAAGAAATAGGTAAATCGGTATACTGGGACTAAGGGTTACTGTATAGTGAGCGGAACTCCTGAGGGAGGGCTAGAGGGTGAGAGAATACAACAGTTGGTAGTGCCCAGAGCCTACTGTCTGGCACTTCTATCCATAGCCCATGACATTCCCTTTGCAAGTCACATGGGCATAAAGCGTATCAAGAGATGTATTATGCAGAACTTTTATTGGCCTGGGATTTCCAGGGATGCAAAAGGGTACTGCAGGACCTGTGAGCAGTGCCAAAAAGTAGACAAGGCAGGAGACAAGGTCAAGGGTTCTTTGGTGCCTTTGCCTATGATTAAGGAGCCATTTCAGAGGATAGCTATGGATATTGTGGGGCCTCTGAGTACCCCAAGTTCCACAGGGAAGACGTATATCCTAATGGTAGTAAATTATGCTATCAGATACCCTGAGGTGGTGGCTCTGCCTTCCACTGAGGCAGAAAAGGTGGCAAATCCCTTGTTAGAGATTTCAGCAGGGTAGGTTTCCCTAAAGAAATACTGACTAACAGAGGAGCCAATTTCATGTCAGACCTGCTGTCTTGTTTGTGGGACTACTGTGGGGTGAAGCACCTAAATACCACCCCCAGGCTAATGGTCTTGTGGAGAGGTTAAACTCTACACTAAAGACCATGCTATGGGCATTTGCAGACCATTTTAAGAGGTAGTGGGACAAATATTTGCCCCATCTGTTTGCATACAGAAAGGTACCACAGGAATCCACAGGTTTTTCATCCTTTGAGTTGCTGTATGGGCATAGGGTAAAGGGACCTCTAGATTTAATTCATGATGAGTGGGAGAGTTAGTGTGAATCCCACAAGGAGTCTGTTGTGGCATATGTCCTAAACCTCAGGACAAGGCTCAGGGAACTCATGGGCTTGGCCCATGAGAACCTGGCAAAAGCCCAACAGCAGAAGATGGTCTGGTATGACAGGAATGCTAGAGAAAGAGTATGCTGCGGGGCAGCAGGTAATGGTTCTTATTCCTGTCAGACACAATAACCTGCAGGCAGATTGGGAGGGACCCTTCAAAGTGGTAAGGAAGGTCACTGATGTTAACTACATGGTAGAACTACTAGGCAGGAGGCAAGGGCACAAACTGTACCATGGCAACACCATTAAACCTTACCATGATAGGGAGGCTCTTGTGCTAAGTATTTGTGGTAGAAGGCAGGAGGAGTCTGAGGGGGATCTGTGGCTACAGGGAGCCAGCCAGCAAAATTCCAAATGGCTATGGTGGAGCCTAGGGTTGCAAGCATATGATATGACAGTGCAGCACTGTACTGGGGTCAGCAATGCAAAGGCAACTGGGATCTCAAGACATGGAATGGGGAAATGTATTCCTAGACAGGCTCATTCCTCTCAAGCAACATTTCTTAAAGGTCACTTGAAAAATTAACTTGAGTCTTCGAAGGGGGAAGAAGTATGACAAAAGGAGAAACTGCCAGCACATGCAGCTGGAATTATATAAACAATTATAGGTCGCTGGTGAATAATGAAATGACTTGTACAAGATACTTGTGTTACAAATGTATTAGAAGTGCATGTCATGTGTATATCAAACTGATTGTACATATGTGTCTGTTAAAAAGGTATTTGTAAAAGTGCTGTGTTCCATAGTGTGCCCTAGTGGAAGAGAACAGAAACGTACATGCACTACTGCAGCTGTGTAAATGTATGTATTTTAACAGTGGAAACTGGAATACAGGAGGTTAACTTCAGAAAAAATATATATTTAATTAAATTACTTTATGGCTAGGCCATAAAAGTTGGTATCTTTCAGTTTTCAATGTAGCAAGAGAGACAATGTCTGTACTAGGAAACGTTCTGTATTGTCTTTAGGGTGAACTAATTACTAGTCTTGAAAACATGAAAGAATGCAATTGTTCTATGAATTCCAGCATCTGCCAGAGATCTGAGGAGAAGCCCTTGTCTGTGTATTTTTATAGGCAGATGCTAAATACTGCCAGCTTCAGCAATAGGGGTTTCGGCCTGGGAACTATAAGTCAGATGACAAAAAGTGATTTCATTCTGCAAGCTATTCCACCAGTAATATTTGAGATATTATTTTGAGAAGTCTCTTAGTGTGAGAAAGCATTCTGTATACTGTCTTGGACCTGACAACAACAATAACCATTCACCACATCCACCTTGCTCTAATGAAGTAAGTTACTACAGAATAGTACAATTCTCTTAGATATAGTCAGGAATATAATAAAGCTTAGTTCAGACATTAGGTTTCTATGCTTATTTGAGACTGTCCTTCAATGTTGTTTTAAATATTTCCTGTGATTTTGAACTCTGATGTCATTATGAATATATACTTAGTATTGTTTTATTGTATTTATTATTAAATATATTTAAACCTTTCACTGTGGCTGATCTGTGTAGAGATATTTAAGTTTTGAGAGTACTTGCATATTTATTTGGTGACACTGTGTGGGCCACTCCTAACAGGCTTGCTCTTGGTCAAAATACCATTTGCATTAATATTAATATTACACAGTAATATTGGACACTCTTTGTTAAGGGCCTTTAAGTAGCTGATAAGGCCTGACTGGTGGCAGTAATAACTACCATATAGCCTGGACAGAAGGGGGCATAGCTAGTAAACCTATGCCAGCCTTTCTAAGGTGTATGATTGAGTAAATCAAACCTCAAAGTGTGTGTGTGGGCACGGACACAAAGCACTGGTTGGACAGAGAGGGTGCTGTGGGTCTTGGCATGGTGACTCAGTTGAGATCTCAACTCTATAGCTGTGCCAGTGGGGAGTCTTGTTGGGTATTTGGAGGAAGAGTGAGAAACCAGTCCATGACCGACTGTGTTCGCTGTGCGCTCTTATGGGAAGTTGCACTTGATGCAAAGAGCTGTATCTGGAAATAATGTGTGTGTACCTGTCATCTTCCCAGTGAATGTTCCCCCACTGTTGCCAGTGGTGAGGATTGAGGATCCTTGATTACTGGTCCAGTGGTAGGGTGTCACATATGTATATACTTACAGAGTTTATATCTTCCCATAAAGATGTATTGTTTGCTGTTGGCTATAAGTGACGACCTTCATGGATTTATATATATATATATATATATATATATATATATATATATATATATATATATATATATATATATATATTTCTACTTAAGTATTTGGGCATTTGTTTGGTTTTACTTAAGTGAAAGGAGGTGACAATCTGATTTTCCAATCAACTTGTTTCTTAGGTTTTAAATGTGGTAATTGCTTTAGAATACTATTTCTGATGAAGTCTCTATTTTGAGACAAAAGCCCTTAACTAACTTTAAATAAACTATTTCAAACCAACTGATTGTTTCTGATGCACTTTGGAGATTTTGGTCCAGTTGTGATCTTTGAGATACAGTTTTTGGTTACTGGTATTTTCGCATTTCTATATTACAGCTTTATGGTTATACATTTTTGTAAGGTAATTGGACTCATGGATTCTTAAATACTTCTTGAAGATACATCAATATTTAGCAAGACAATCAGCCTGGTGAAAGTTAGATAAAATGCATACAATCAAAGTGCATTCGTATATTGTTAGGAAGTGATAGTTAGTACCCTTTGTTTGGTGTGATCCCACCTTGATGGTGCTCACATTAAAAGATGACAACATAAATTTGAAAGACACTGGAAGTTTTTAAGTTACCTGATAAAAAGGAGACATTCAGGAGATTGTGTTTTTGGAACAATTGAAAGATAAGATAATGGTACATTAACCACTAACTGTGTAAGACAGTAAAATTAAAAAGACAAAGTAAGCACTGTTGAGTAAACTGATGGAAACAAGAAAAGGGATTTGATTAGAAGTGGTTAACACAGTGACATAGTATGTAGATGTGATGGAGGGCTAGGGCTGCTCTTAGCAAAGTGAAGCAATAATTGGAGGACTATTCTGAATGCAGAATACAGTTTTAGGAGTTGTCTATACTGGGATGAATTTTGAAAATACCCTTAAAGTTTTGAAACTTCTAGCCCTTAGATTAAGGTTCCAAAGGATGGAGAGAATTATTTGAATTGAGATAAGCAGATGGTGAAAACTAACCGACATCCAACTGTTAAACTGGGAACAGTCCAAAATTACTATAAGAAATTATTAGTCTGAAATAGGACATGATGAGAGTTTATCAGAAAGCAAAGATGTTTTGAGACGAACTACATATTCCCAAGATTAATTCATATCTACTACAGTGAAAGATCTCAAATAGGTATATGAAGCCCAAGTAAACTTTAAACCAGGTTTCTGACAGAAGTGTGGAAGGTGAGTAAAGATTATACATCAGATCAGTGGGTTCACCTACTGAATAGGGCATTACTGAAAGCAAGGATACCACCATCTGGAATGAGGTAATTATGTCTGCCATACCCAAAGAGGGAAAAGATCCTGTGCAGCATTCCTTTGACAATCCAGTTTTTGTGCGGAGACATTTTTTTTCCATATTTGTTGACTAGGCAAGTTCACTCTACAAATTATCTGCTTTCAGGAGCAGCCTGGGAGCAATGAATAAGTAAGTCACTTGCAGAAAGTCACACAGTAGACAAATGAAGGTGAAAGGAATCAAATCCTGTACCACGGGCACTGGAAGTAGCTCATTAACAGCTCAGTTTTTCCACCTATTTACTACCTGCAAGATAGGTAAGCTACTTATGACTGTACTTGCTAAGGTAGTTGTGGAGGTATGATTCATCTGGATTACTGTGGATGGCATAATGGTGCAGCGGTAGCATTGTTGCCTCACAACAAGAGGTTCTCCAGTTTGATTCTTGGCTGGAGTGCCTTCCGCGTGGAGTCTGCATGTCCTCCCTTCATTTGCGTGGGTTTCCTCCAGGTCCTCCAGTTTCCTCCCATGTTACAAAGACATACATCTGGAGCTTTTCTCCCTGGGTCTCCACTTGAAAATTGGCTCTATTCCAAGTCAGACTTTCCTGATAAACAAATGTTAAATAAATAAAAATTACTGGAGGTTTGCATAGGGACAGTAGATATTTACATTCTTAAACTAAAGATGATTGCTGAGAATTCTCAAATGAGAAAAAAATAAGTTTAGATGCTGAGAAGGTATCTGATAGGGGTGGAATAGAGGCAGTTATTTAATGTTTTTAACAGGACGGGATTCCTGAATAGATTTAAGACACTAATGAGTAAAATTTACAAAGAGACCTCTGAAAATTAAGATGGCAAAGATGCTATTAGAGTACTTTCAGCTTACAAGGGGTGAAGAGCAAGGATGCCCATTGTTGCAACTGCTATTTATAACCTATTTAAAGACGCTGACAATTTTTTATAGATAGTAGGCATTATGGGCAATATAGTGAGGAATTTACATGTAAAATATCACTGTCTGCAGACAATTAAAAAGATTTGAAGGAGCTTCTTTAATATATTAGACAGATACAATAAAATAACAGGATATGAACAGTACAAAGCCTAAAACAATTAGGAAAATGTAGCCCCATCAAGGGAACTTGAAGGGGAATATAGATTCCTTTGGAAGGAAATAAATGATATAGAGGTATGGTTATCCAAGGTAAAGCAAACAAATTCAATTCATAGCAAGTTACTAGGCTAATGGCTCTAGGGTCTTTACAAGTCTAGCCATGTAACAGCCAGAGTACCCTTATTAACCATAGTTTGATGGTCGTTGTTAGCAGTGTGATTCTGTGATCAACACTGACTGCCCCTGCCCATGAGGAACATAGGTGCCACCTCAGGGTTGAATTTATGGTCACCCATCCAGTTTCCAAGGTTGCGCTTGAATAGGGTCATTGAGGAGCTCTTCTTCACTTGGAGAGGGAGCTTATTTCAGGGGAGTGGCAATCACTGGGAGATGTATATGTCTCTCCAACATGTACAGTTAACGTCACAGGCTAGGCTGAGATCCCTGGAGTGAGTTATTCTTGCCCCATTTGATTTGCAGATGTACAGCATTTTCATTAGGGTAGGGTCCGAGACTAATCTGTAGGCCAGGCACAGGTCAACTCTCAGCAGCCTGTATGATACAGAGTACACTGATCGGGCTTTCTTACTTACGTTAAAAGTTTTATTTTTCCTTAAATGGAGAATTCAAACTTAGAGCCGTATCAGACAGTTCAGACACTTAATATACTTACTTTACTGGAAATTTTATATACAGGACAAATATTCTTGAGTTAGCCTCCAAAGTATTTTAAAAGCTGTTTAAAGTTGGATGGTCAAGTTCATTGGGAGGGAATGACAAGTCCAAAGCACACAGGAAGACTGAGAATTTCACATTGGGACTTCTATTTATAGGTTATTCCAATGAAAATGTATTATCTATGAGTAGCTGGCCCATACAGCTTATGCTGGAAAGCAATGCTAACACAAGCACTGTGGTTGGTACAGAACTCAGACAAGGCTGAAGGGCAGTATAACTCAGCAAAAGTTAGAATGGGTCTCACTATTAATTTTTTGATCTTACAAGTTATAAAGCACTGGTAGCAGCTGATTAGTACACAGAGGGTCATTTCATATGCAGATGTTCATGGGTTAAGTGTAGGACATGGATCTGAATATCAAGTTTTATTTAATGAAGTTGAAAGGAAGGTGAGAAGCAGAGAGGAAGGGGGTGAGTAGGCCTGTGCTGATGAACTGGATAATAAAACAAAAAGATCACTGCGGTGAGGTATAAAATGCCTGAGTTTAAACTTCAGGAGATAAATGCACTGAAGGATGGCTAAACTAGGTTACTGAATTAGGTTGCATAATGTTCAATGTAAAAAGAACAGTGCCTGAAAATGTGTAGCATGTTACAGTCTGTTACAAAGTTGTGTAAATTTCGCTTTCACATGGAGACATTTGGCCTGGTACTTTCACATGTTACTGAAGCTGCCAAAGATACTCTCAAACGGAAATGTAACTGTTGGAATTGTGTCACTGCAGACAATGAGACGGGGTAGATGTGGTTTGGAACTGTTATAAGGTGGAACCATTTAGAAAGGAGTTGGGAAAATTATTACAAGAGATATTCCACTGTATTCAGGAATGATATTTTTGGTAATGGTGGTGGAACTCCAGCTTCCTGAATACACTAAGCAGTTACTGAATATTATACAATTGTTAGTGGAAAGAAATGGAAAACAAACGAGGTCTTCGAGATGGATCACTTACAGAAAATTATCTCAGACCTGTGAGAATCGGAAGATAACATGATAAAAGATGAGACTATAAAACTTTACTAACAACTGGATGCCTGAGTATCAATATAATGACTCATTCTAGATGGTTGAGAGATAGTCATGGATTAGTTGTAAAGATGGTAAATGTGACCCCCTCTTCCCTTAGGTAGTTTTAAGTAAAGGTTTAATATAGTAAATGATCACATCAGGATGGAACTGCATTAGACAAAAGAGTATGATCCTAAAATAAAATGGTACATTTGGGAGTAAGTAATACAATCACTATATGCTAATGGTACAAATCTCTGAGCTCACAGATGGAGTTTTGCATGTTGGTTTGATAGTGGTTATTAACTGGAACCATTTAGGAAGGAGTTAGGAGAGTTATTACAACTCTTCCTTGGGAGAGATAACCCACTGGATCCAGGAATTATACTTTGGGAATAGTGGTGGAACTCCTGAGACTCCAAAGGTTTATAACTAAAAAGATCAGGGGCTTAAAATACTTGAACTACCAGGAAACACTTTCTTTGTCCCTATACTCATTTTCATAGAGTCCTTTGGGGTGATTTGTCTCTTGCATTTAGGAGTATAAGCGATCCAGTAGTCCAATAACTCTTTACCTAAATAAATAAATCAATCAGTCCTGCTAACACAATGGCCAGAGATCTAAATCAACTCCAACAAGTAAATAAGACAAGCAAGAGGGATACACCTGCCATGTGGCACCCACCACTTCCTTGGAACAAACTCCTTCTCCAAGGTAAGCAGCGTGACACACGGTCTTGTCTTTACAAAGGAGCAAGACAACTGGGTGGGCATTTGTATGACTGGCTTGGCATCCTTGAGAAGGGTGGTATGGTCTATAGTTGAGTAATAGCATGGCAGAGTTGGCCTACTGACTCAATTGCATTGTAACGCCGAAGACCCTATAAACAGTGGTTTAGAAATAGGACTTGTAAAGTTTGGGGGTGTTTCTGTGTACGGCAAACAGGTCTAACTGTAGGTTCCTCTCTTAACAATGCAGAGAAATGCTGGCTACCACTACCATTCCCCTTCCTTATTTTTTTATATAAAATGTAACAATGGTGTTATATGTGCCCTAATCCTGTTTTTTCTTCTTCTTTTGTTTCTGTAGGTGAAAATCTCTCTCTTTCTCTGTGTCCAAAATGGGTTGGTATGTTATAAAATACATGTATTTATACAAAATGCTCTTCAGTTAAAGGGCAAGAGAACATGTCTTTGGTTTAACAGAAAAATATCAGTTATGCCACAACATTTAACACTGAAAATCTCACTTTTATACATAAATAGATTTTTTTTGGTTTTAATATCATAATGGCACAAAATATGTTTTGGTACCCTTCTTTCATTATCAAACCAACAGTATAGAATTGCTTCAGTCTGAAACAATCTAATTACCATTCTGACCTTAAATTAACCCTGCCTACAAAGCTATATATCACTGCAACTTTTCCATCTTTCTCTAGAAATCTTTCAGGGCAAGATACTTGAATACTCAGCCTTGTAATACACACTGCATGATCTAACAGGACTAAAGGACAGGCAAAGGATGTTCTCAACTGTGTGGATGTTAGTCTCCAGTATTCAAAACTGAGACACTTCTGTATCATTAAAAGTGAAAGGAATTATCATTTCTTAAGAAACAAATACTTATTATGATGTTACTTCAACCAACAAAAGATATGATTTTGATATTTACCAACTCTGTCTGCAAGGACAGAGTACATGCAAACTCGTTTACCAGGGTAGTGCACTGCTCTCAATAGACAGTTTGCTGGTACAGCCCATGTGAAAAAAATCACAAGGAGTTTAGATACACTATCCCAGCTGGTTACAAGTATACAACGATTATATAGAATTTCAGCACAGGTGATTACAAATATAAGTAATACAATGATTTGCATTACTTTAACAACAATTGAGAAGTTATCTTTTACTCAGACATTCTATCTGGATGGATTGAAAGCATACAATTTTGCAGAAGAAAAGAAAAGTAATGAAAAGAAAAGTAATGAAAAGAAAAAACACACACGAAAGGAAAGATGGGTAGACAGAGTGGGGGTGGGGTTGGCGTGGAAATAGTGTGTGGAGGGAGATTAGTTTAGAGGATTCTAATCAGAGGTGCCAAGTTGACCATAGTGGGGGAGATGAGATGCGGAGACAGTTGAAGCTGTTTTATACATGTGATGTGGTTTGACAGCAGCCATTTGCATTTTCCTTGACTGACTAGGGTGTTTCTTTTAGACAAGTTGAAAGTGCGCCCATAGTTTAGGTGCTAGTCTGGAGAAGATGTTACTGGCACAGTGCTATTCGGTTGCTGGTGCTTCCAGATTGGGAGTGGATTGTGTGTGATGTCTGAAACTGTAAACAGAGGTTCTTGGAAGTGGGTGCTACAAAAGGAGTTAGGGTGGGGGGGGGGGTTATAGACTAGTGAGGTGAGCAAAACTTCTGCTCTTTGTCTTACTGGTAGCCAACTAACTTTTTACAGAGTGGTGCGGTAGTGTTCCTTTTGGGTTGAGTCTGTTAGAAAATGGCATACTTTGTTGAATAAGAACTGAAGGGCTGTTCAGTTTTTTTTTTTTTTTTTAAAGCTGTTGCAAAGACTGGAAGACCATATTCAAACTGGGCCAAATAATTCCTAAGCCTATTAGCTGTTCTGTGCTGGTAAAGTAGGAGGAGAGTTTTCTTGCAAAGAGTAATTAGTTCATTTTCTTGTAAGTGTTTTCAATGTGCTCTTGAAAGGTTCAGAGTCGAGTCCTACCAGATTCTTAGGTACTTCAAACAGAAGGTTGAAGCTATGAGTGAGTTGTTGATATCTGTTATGTTACACAAAGTGGGAGCCTTGAACAGCATTTGGCAGGTGCCAAAAAAGGACAGATTTTATTTTGGAAAGATTTAATAGCAGATTGTGCTAAGCAACTATTTTGTGAGTGACAGTACTTCAATCTGGAGTTGTGTTTGTAAGTGAGACTAGGAGTGGCTTGATCTGAAGATGACCAAGTCATCCTCATACAATACGACTGGCAGGTGATGCAGGCCATAAGGGAGTTTACTGATGAAAACTGAGAGGAGTTGAGGTACTAAGATGAACCCCATGAGGGGCACGGTCGGAGTGAGGGGCATCACTGAGGAACTTCTTACCTACTTTGACTTTGAAGCATCTGTTGGACGGGAAGTGTTTGAATGAGAGGAAGGAGTCTTCACTTGCCAACTTCAATTAGTTTGTCTAAGAGTGGAGAGTCAGCTATGAGGGTGAATGCTTTTGTTAGTTCTATGAAGACTACACCAGTTAGATTTCTTTTGCCTGTGGTGGCACAGATTTTGTTTGTTGGGGACAATGCAGCAGTCTAGTTTGTTATGATCTAACAGACAACAAAATGAACGGCTTAATGGCTATGTAAGTCTACTGCTGGTCTCTTGCCAATACAGAACTGTATCTCTGTATACAGAACCATTTCTGAGATGCATTTAGATATTGGTAACCTAGAGAACTGTATTGCTGAAACAGTTTGAGATATTCTAGCAAAGGTCACACCTGACTATGCCAGGACAATTTACTATAGAATCCATTCAGTTGGAGATTTTAGGTGTAAAGACTAGTGCATCACTTCATTTAATATGTACAGTTTCAAAGGCATCTGTATTTGAGGATTCACTATTTCTACTGATAGAAAAGGTCATCTTTGCAAAGAACTATACATAACTGTGTTTCAGACGCTGTTCCAACATATTAAAGCATATATAGAGCATACGTTGCACTCCTCAACCTGAAAATAAGTTATACACCCACCCCTACAATCTTGCCCATTCTACTGGACATTTAGGTCTACGAAGTGTTATGCCAATATATTGCTACAGCTTTGAGACAGGTTATTATTTTCTCATAAAACATTCTGGACAGAATATTTGGGTACTGATTCATAACATGGACTTGTGTCATGTTTTTGACCCACCCCCCACATACACAAATCCAAATCCGGTTCATATATCCTTACCAAACAATTTACGGTACTTTATGGTGGTTATAATTGGCAAACACTGGGCATACATGCCCAAGAAATGAGTGTGTAACTGTGATGAGCTGACAGTAGCAATCAAAAATTGCAGCAGGCAGGAAATACCATTTTTTGGTTAGATAAACTGCTGACATTTGATTCTGATCAGGTGAAAGAAATTATGTCCACAGTAACATATTCTGACCTTATAATTCACATGCATACATACACACCCATAAACAACCTGACTCATCTGGTCTTAACATTCCACAGTACTGTTGGCTGATAATGCACAACCTGACACTTGCATATCACTCCCAGAGAATATGTATATTGTTTTCTACTTAAAAGCATAGTTTGATATGCTACTGTTTGGTTTCCATGCAGTTATCAATCAATACACCACACACCAACCTGTTACAACTACCACTTTCATAAAGAATTGAAAATGTTATTCTGTGGGCAGAGAATAATGCTAATCAACCCTTCCCCCCGATCTATTTATCTTATCTTCTGTCAGCAGCATTTTCTTGATCTCCTTACCCCCATCTGAATGCCAGTTTTTAAATAAAAAATAGATCCAGTATTGATGTAAAACTCGTGCTGAGCCACTTTTTAAATAAAAAGCACACCTGGATTGTTTAGGAATGTCTGCTTTACTTGAGTTCTCAGTGCTAATGGTGAGAGATCACTTGGTAAGCCAGGACATCAGATGCAGGTAAGAAACTGATGTCATCTGTTGCATCACAAAGTAAAAACTCATATGTTGGCATGCATTAGCTTACTACTATGTTGGAAGGAGGGAAGGATGAGCTTGCCTTGGTCAATGGAAGGCCAAGCATTTTTTAATTAGATTATACCATTTATTTCATTGCAACTTTATTTCTGCTAATAAAAATTGTATCCCAAATCAAATATGAGAAAGTGTGTTTACTCAATCATTTTAATGTTTTTTTTTAAATAGTAAAAAAAAAATACGAAATGAAATTATATTGCACTATGACACAGTTACCAAGTGCCAAGAAAATTCAGAAGATACTTATTTATTTATTTAACATTTACTTACTGGGGAAGTCCAACTGGGCAAGTTTGCCCATTTTCAGCAGAGGCCCGGGGAGAAAAGCTCCACATAACAACATAACAGTCGGTATTTTAAACAATAGTGAAACAATCAGAGAAATGATAGTAATAAGTCACATAGTAACACATTATCACAACTCAAGTTAGTAATAGGATCACTTAGTAACACATTTTGGCAGTTACACTTAGTAACAAGAAATCATTCAGTGGAGTAGTGGTTCAGTGATACAATAGCTTAATAAACAATGGAGTAGTATAACAGAGATGCCTGTTTGGTACTGTAAATTGTTATGCTTGATTTTGTTATAATCACATAGGATCAGTAAGCAAACAGGGAGATATTGAAAGTGGAGAGTAGGGGGAGAGAGAGTGAGGATGGGAGTAAGCTATACAGGAAGCATAAAGATAAAGTGGAGAATAGGAAGGGAGAGGGTGAGGAGGGGAGTAAGCTATACAGGAAGCACTGAGATACAGTGGAGAATAGGAAGAGAGAGGGTGAGGAGGGGAGTAAGCTATACAGGAAGCATAGAGATAAAGTGGAGAATAGGAAGAGAGAGGGTGAGGAGGGGAGTAAGCTATACAGGAAGCATAGAGATAAAGTGGAGAATAGGAAGAGAGAGGGTGAGGAGGGAAAAATGAGTTCAGCCTGGTGAGGAGCAGGAGTATAATCAGTTGTCATTTAGGTGGGACTTTAGCAGTTTTATTGACGTGCGTTAGGTTTTGCTGTGTTTAGTATGTTCTGGTGAGTGGAGTTCCATGACTTAGTTACACAGTTGGAATATAGTGAGTCTCCAAAGCTGTTGCTGGATTTTGTAACTTTGAGTAGTAGTTTTTTTGAGGATCGTACAGTCCTGCTACTGAGGTGGGCTTGTACTAGGTCCTCTAGGGATGGACGTTTGTCAAGTACGTAAACTATGGAATGGGCTATGGTAAGTTGGTTTAGAATTAGTAGGCTGGGCAGCTCTAGACATTTGAGTTGTTTCAGAGCAAGACAATGCTGGATTCTGTAGGGCAGGTTAGTGGCAAACCTGGCTATCTTATGGTAGCATGATTCAAGTTTGCTTAAGTCTGATTTATTTGAGGTAAAGTGGATAATAGGTGGGTCCTGGCAATAGCTTGTCTGGAAGAGTTTGTTAAAAAAGGTTTTATTCTGTAAAGGGAACCTAATTTAATATGGGCCTTTTTGATGGCATGAGATATGTTTGTCAAATTTTTACGTATCTAGAAAGATACCTAGTAGCTTGGTTTCTGAGATGAGTTTGATTGGATGAGGTGATTGTAAAGTCATGGTTGGGGGAGTTTGTTTTGTGACATTGGTTAGGGAACAGCATTAGTTTGGTTTTGTTGGGATTAAGGATGAGCTGGTATTTTTCTAAGAAAGGCTCGACGGCAGTAAAAGATTTTTGAGTACTGTCTTGTAGTTGCTTTAGGGAAGGTGCTGTGAAGATGACAGTGAAGTCATCTGGATATTGTATGATGGAAGCAATGTTAGTAGCTTTGTGTAGCTTATTGGTCAGAACTGCAAAGAGCAGAGGTCCAAGATTTGGGCCTTGTGGAATACCCACTATAATGGGAAGTGGGGAGGAGAGGTCATCTTGCTATTTGACTGATTGATAGCAGTCAGACAGGTAATTTTGGAACCAAATGAGAGTATTTTTAGATATGCCAAGTGATGCAGCTCATGTAGGACTTGTTCATGGGACACTGTCAAATGCCTTTGACATGTTGAAAAATACTGAGGCAACCATTTGACCATTGTTTTTTAGCTGGTTGACAGTTCTGGTAAATTTGAAAAGTGCCCCGGTGGTACTATTGCCTGGTTGAAATCCATGCTATGCATGGGAAAGGAGATTATTAGACAATAGATGCTGCATCAGTTGAGAGTGGACACACTTTTCTAAGATTTTAGAAACAGGGGATAGTATAGATATTGGCCTACAGTTGGATAGTTCTAGTGAGGAGCCTCCTTTGTGGAGTGGGATTATGTAAGAGGTTTTCCAGATTTTAGGTACATACTCTTCAGTGATAAATCCATTGATCAGGATTGAAATTGGGTAGCAGGTGACATCAGCTGCTAATCTGAGGTAGTCATTCGGCACATTGTCTGCGCAAGGGTTGTGAGTTTCAGTTGGCCTAGCAATTTCTTTATTGTACTTGTTTGGATGGGTTTAAGAGAGAGTAAGGTAGGTGAGTCAGTAATAGTAGGGAGGGTGATTTCTTGCAGGCTATTTTTGTTTTTTTATGAGTGAGAGAATGGAGTATATGAAAAATGAGTTAAAGTGGGATGCTATGCTTTCTTCTGTGTTTTTGATATTTGGGGGTGGGGTGGGGGTGTGGCCTGAATGGATAAGCTGACTGATGGAAGCCCAGAATTTTTGTGGGTTGTTTTGATGCTTGGAATGAATGTTTGTATAGTACAGTTTTTTATCATCTCTGATTTGCTTTTTGCAGACATTTCTTAGGTGGCAGTAGCTGTCTTGGGAAGGTTTTGATTTATTGGTTATATGTTGATACCAGGGTTTATCTCCCTGTTTTAGTAACTGTTTGGCTTCTTTACAAAGCCATGGGCAGTTGTTAGTTTTTGTGTGTCTTAAGGGTGCAAGTATGTTTAGAACATCAAGAATGTTGTTGTTGTTGTGTCTTTCGGCTTTTCCCGGTTAGTGGTCGCGACAGTGGAACTCCAGTCCGCTAATGATTGGCAGTAGATTTTTTATGTGCCGAGTTGCCAGCCCTGATGCACCACCTTCAACAAAGGTACGCCCATTCACGCATGTCTCCACACAAAAGACGCTCTTGCTGAGAATCGAACAGGACGTCTTACTGTGAGATGACAACGCTACCGCAGCACCACCACTGCAGTACCGAACATCAAGAATATGTTATTGAAATAATGGACTGCTGCATCTAGTGGGAGGTATTATAATGGGGACTAGTTACAGCTTAGTAGTTTTTGTTTAAAGGTGTCTACGGAGAAACTTTTTGTATTACGTATTTGTTTATATGATTGTGGTTTTGTGGGTGAGCTACAGTGTCTTAGAAAGAAGATTAGTAAGTGATCACTTAGGCTGTCAGGTAGACAGCCTGAAAGGTGGATTAGAGAAGGTGCGTTAGTCAGGGTCTAGTCAAGAATGAATTGTTTTTGCTGGTTTTGTCAATTCTAGTTGGTGAATGAATCAATTGGGTGAAACCATGTAGTTTGATATGATCTGAGGTGTTATCTGCCGAGTAGGCTTGCCAAACTGTATTTAAATCACCAACAAGTATAGTTTCTTGGCTAAATGTGTCTGAGGCCCATGAGAGTAGGTTTTCTGTTGTGGAGGGGGTTGTTATTTGATGGTACGTATACAGCAAGTAAGACGATATGTTTGCTGCTATTGATTTTTAGAAGTGATGCTAAAAGTTCTGTGTTAATATATGGGACGTTTACCTGCAGTTTTTCAAAATTAATAGTGTCTTTATAGAGAACTGTTAATCCTCCACCTCGTTTTGTTGTCCTGTCTTGTCTGAGAATATTGTAGCCGGGGGGAATAATTTCATTATTGTTTATGTGGGGTTTAAGCCAGGTTTCAGTTAGTATGGCAATGTTAGGAGTGTATAGTGACAGGTTGGCATGGAGTTCATGTATTTTGTTTAAGAGACTTCTGAGGTTTATGTTTATGAGGAGGATGTCAGAGCTCTTTTTGGATATATTGAATAGTACAGGTGAGGTTTGAGTTATTGTTGGTCTGAGGGACTTGTTTGTGATGGCTGTGGTTTGTTGGGTGACAGCAGGGCCAGGGTTGGGGTATATGTCTCCACATAATTGAAGATTAGTTTTTTAATTGTAGTTGGGTGGAATTCCTTGGGGGGTATTCGTGGTCGTTTTAGTGGTATTAGTGAAGGGTTAGCATGGTTATCTAATAGGGTTAAAGGCCTGTGATCAAAATGATCAAAATATTGATTTACAGATTGTTGTACTCGTATGATTTTATGAAGGCTGATTTATGACGCACTTTGATTTTTTTAAGGGATCTGGTTAAATGTCATTCTCTGATTTGTAATCCGATTTTCCCGCATATTCTTAACACTCCAATGGCATTTTGATGCAGTCTGCAGCAAGGTGCTACTGAGTAGTGAACAAGAGCATACATTGTATAAGTATCTGCTGTGAATGTATAAAAATGTTAAGAGTCGGACTTTAACAAGCTGAGCAGCCATATTCATTGTATTCTACCTACAGTTTTTTTAGATCAATTTAACATTTACATTGATGAATTCCAACTGCTTTGTAAAGTGCTTTCTGATAAAGCACACATGCACTGAATGTATAAGCTTATGTGAAATATCTTAATACTGCATTTCTTAAATTACAGGCATATTCAGTACTCTGTTAATACAATGGCAGCAATGAAAAAAATAAAGGCTGTTGCTTAATAAGCAACATCTTTTATCCTCGCTTTCTTTTTTCATTCTGGTAATGACTACTATGAAACCTTGGGTAGAAACTGCTGACATATTTATATGGACATATAAAACAAGAAGGCTATAGCACTTTCTTTAAACTGAAATACAACTAACAAGTCTAGATCAGCATTATTTGTATAATAATGAATTTAAGTAAAATAAAAAAAAATCCATAGGTTAGCATAACAGTGTTTAATAACATACAAGAAAACAATTATGAAATGCATCAGAAATAATTTCATGACTGTACTGTACAGGTTTATGATTTAAGCCACAGTCTAAATAGTTATTCCTTTACCTAAAACATATGAATACATCATAGGACAGCTTTTATCATGTGAATAATGTTGGCATTTTCCTGAAACATAACATCTAAATATTAAAATATAATGGAATTGTGTACATTTTCAGTAGTTAACCTTCCAGAAATACACAGAATATTTAAAATGGAATTATAAATAAAAAGGATAAAAGAAAACATATGATTTTTATTTCCATGATACCACTTAAAATGCTTTAAAAGCATTTTACTGACAACAGTCTAATTTCTTCAATTATTAAGAAAGTCTTTTAAGAAAAACAAATTACATTTTCATTAAGGGGACTTTTTCTGACTCAAATAAGATTTTACTCTATTGGTACAGTAGCAGTACTCATTTTAATTAGATGTTTCTTAAACGACTACTGATTTTCTTGAAATGTAAACAGACAAGACTATTTTTTCTGCTGTACACCAAATATACAGCTTATAAGAAAATTGGCAATTATGTCTTAACTTCCCCAAAGTAGTCTTCAAACATTAACTTCTTTAACTCTCTGTTGTACTTCTTTTTATGCATCCACACAGATTTCTCTTGACTCTTCCAGTTCATTAAAAGCACATTTTATACTATGTGTATGACAATTTTGTTTTGCTCATTCATCCTTTATTACTCCATTTTAGTTATTTAATTGTTCCTCACAACCACGACCCACCCAGTGAACCTTTGAGCACTGATAACCCATCAATTGAGGGTAAGCTTTCAAGTTTCTTTTTAACACAAAGCACAGATTTGCACAACTCCCAAGCAACCCTGTTTGCCTTAAACTCACTGCCCAAGTCCAAATCAAACCTTATATATTCAATGAGGAAAAACAGTAAACGGAAACTAATTTCCCATTTACAGAATCACACACACACACACACAAATAGAACTCTGAAGTTTCTAAATCATCTACCTCAGAGAGGATTTTATTTTTTCACGAAAGAACAAAAAGTTAAAATAATATATTTTAAAACAAAATACAGGATTTAACTACCCATTTGGATGAAGCCCTAATGGGTAAAGGAGGAGAGATGCTGTAAAGTAGAAGAGGAGAGTAAAGAAGTACAAAATGGATCACGCATGGGTTATACTGAACATTGAGCAGGAAAGGTAGGTTGAGGTAAAGGTAGAGGGACAATGGGTGAATGCAACTGAAGCATGAAGAACAGGAAGGGAAAACAAGTAAGAAGGATTACACTATGGGGCTGGGGGATCCTAAGCTGGTTAAATAAGGCCATTAGCCAAGGATAGTGCCACACATTTTGTTGGGGGGGGGGGTAAGCACAGGTCAGGTGCACAATGTACCCAAGGGCCTGAGGTCTAGCTCCTGGAATGGATGGTAGGCTGCAGGGATTTTCTGGAGGTATGGAGAAAAAAATCAGGATAAGGAAGTCAGATTAAGCTAGCAAGATGGAATGCAAGTAGGATGCTAGAGAACACAAGAGAGGTAAAATTCTAAGTGGATTGTAGGACATATATTTATGTTGCAAAAAATAAAAGTGAAAAGAGGGAGATGGGGAAATTTAGGGGAGAGGCAGTTTAAGGTGCTAAAGCTTCTGATGAAGCAGGAAGGGGGAAGTGATGCTGATGGTCAGCATGAAGCACTGGAGAAAGTGGGTAACATCACAGAAAATTGACTGTCAAATGAACGGGGTAAAGATGGGGAAGAAAGTGTGTTAGGGTCAGTTTATGGTCCAAAAAGTGATGACTTTCAGAGTTCAAAATATTATTTTAAACCATACAGAAACTACTTTGTGAGGAGACAGTAAAGGTAATGATGGGGGAATTAGAACTTTCACTTAGTAGACTACTTATGTATCAGGAGTGGAACAGGACAGATGAAGTCCTGTGGGCTAGTAGGTAATTAGTAAGATGCGAGGAAGATGATCACTATACTTCCTACAGTAATTGATGCCAACACTCCAGCCATTTTAACATAGTTTTAGAGGTGAGGCAACTAAAAGGACCCATAGAAGATGTGGACAGAAAGGAGAGACAGTTAAATGATCATATGTATGTGGCAAAGTAATGTGAGAAGGAAAGCCAGTGTCAATTATATGCTTCAATGTGGAAAGAGGCAGGAGAAATGAGAATGGGTGAGAAATCTGGTCTTGGAACTGCTTCAGGAAGATAACAGAAATTAGGGAATAAAGATAAAAGGCTATGACGAACTAAAACAGTGTGGCAAGACTAGAATAATGTAAGAAGGCAGGAGGGATTAAGAACAGGACTATTAATACTGATACTTTTAGAAGGAAAATTGAAGAATATTCAAAATCAGATTACAGAAAAGACCAACAGAGTGGGGAGGGCCTGATGGTGGCAGCTGAAGGGATACATGTTTAGAATGTGATGCAGGTGACATGGAAGTTGAAAGCAGACCTTGAAAAGAGGAGGGACAAATGGTAGGCATTTGTGTGGAAGCCAAGCTGCTTGAATAGAGACTGAAACAACACACAGAACATAAAGGGATAGAGTCCATCATGACTAGAACAGTGGTAGGGTATTTTGGAGGTAATGATATAGGGGAATATTTGTATGTTTTATGATGAACTATATAGGAAGGAGGTAGTTGATGTGGAGGGCGGAGAAGAGAAATGGTGATACTGGAAGTAGAAATGTTTAACAGACAGGAAGAAGTGAACCTCATATAGGGAATCCTCAAGAGGAAGCTGAACATAAAACATTATATTTCAGGTTTGGGAAAGGAAGCAATAAATAAGTTCTTTACGCAAATTTCTTATAAACTGGTGAAGAGAAACATATTAAACACTTCAAATACTTGATATAAAGAGGCATTGAATGGTGATGTTTTACCAATCTTTGCAGACAGGGTGATAGCAAATTATGCAATTAATATGACATTAGATCTTACATTTTTTCACTTCAACAGTAGGGCAAGCAGGCAGTAGAGATTTCTCACTTTTCAGACTCAAAACTACTTCAATCACAATGCTCTGCACCTCCCTTTTGCCACAAATTGACTGCTCTTTTATATCCATAACAGAAAAACAATACAAACATATAAGTCTCAACACCATTCTTCCAGACCTCTCTGCAAGGAAGTAAGAAGACAAAGAGGAAAAGGAGATTAGTAATGGAGAAGTTAAAGAAATAGAAACTGAGGTTATGGAGTACCTGCGAAATGAAGGATTCAGTGTAGAAAATCTAATTCAGAAAGCACCACAACAGGATATAGCAATGGATATCCAAATTAAGGGGAAAATGGTAGAACGGGAAGCAATTGTTCAGTTGCCATATGAAGATATATTGGAGCCCTCCACAGGAAACCAGTATAAATGTACACTTGAGGCTGGACACCAAGGGAAGGAACAGGAAACTGTGGAAACTCTGACACAGTCAATGTTGAGGAGTGATAGGCCAGTGAATTCCCATATGACAGAGCAACTGATGGCACAGGATGAAATTGAAGAGAATTTAGTACAGGAAGATGTTATAGAACTTTATACAGAATGCCCACAGGAAATGGAAAATGAAAAATGTACCCTCAGTTTAGAAGAAAACAAGCTAAGAGAAGAGTTGTTTGACTTAATACAGATAGATAGACGTATTAAGATCAATGAAAGAAATAGACTGCAGAAGGTCAATAAAACCCAAAAAGTCAAAAGTTTGATAAAACAAATGAACACAGTAATTAGAACTATCCACAGAAATCCATGTGATATAACAGAAGTAAACAGGATATACTACTGTCCAGCGAAATTAATAACTGATGAAATTCTACCGCAAGAACACCAGGTACTGAGGAAAAGGAAGGGGAGAAATCAAATACCATCATGGAAGTATCGAGTAGAGAAAACCATAAAGCAATTAAGATAAGAAGTGCTACTGTTAGAAGAGTATAGGAGAGGGAACAGATCAACAAATGTACTCAGAAAGATAGATGAAATAAAAGCAATGCTCAGTATTAGAACAGACCAGGATCAATCATGCACTACCGGAAATAAGCTAAAAATTTCAGCACAGGCAGAAAAACTTAGAAGATATGCAGATAAATATAAAGTAAAAGTACAAAATAAGCAATTTTATTGATGAGCCAAAAAAGTTTTACAGAAATTTGGAAATAAGGAAAAAGAAATTGAAAAACCACCAAAAAAAAAAAAAAAAGAAACAGATACATTTTAGAGAAGTTCATCTTCCTTCTTTTTGGTGTTGCTCCTGACATTTTAGAGAAGTATCTATGAAGATCCTGTGGAACATAAAGATGCTAAATGAATAGAAGAAGGAAAAGAAACAAAGAAACAATAAGAAGTTTAAAGGTACAGGATATGAAATGGGATGAAGTAAGAGCCAGAGAGACTGAAACAAAATTTAAGAAAAGCCTCCAATTGGAAAACCCAAGGCCCAGATACAGTAGCTAGCGTTTGGTTAAAAGTATTAACATCTTTGCACAAAGATATGGCTATGAGCAAAAACTATTTATATGCGCACCATGAACAGACACCACCTGGCTAACAACAATAAAAAGAATGCACCCACTTAAGACAAAACCTGCAAGCTACCCTAAAAACTATAGACCAATAACTTGCCTTCCGACAAAGTATAAACTATACAAAGAAATTGATGCTGACAGAGTTTACAGTCATTTAGAAGAAAACTCAATTATGGCAGTAGAACAAAATGAACATATAAGAAAGTCATATGTAACAAAGGAATATTTGTTGTTAAATAAAGTCATAGTGGAAAATTCTAAAAAAGGGGCAGAATCTAAGTATGGCATGAATTGACTACAAAAAAGCATTTGATAGTATCCCACTTTCATGGATAAGAGTGTGTTTAAAAATGTACAAGATACACCCTACACTGATCGACTACATTACAGTGACCATGAAACAGTAGCAGACCACTTTGCAATTAAGCCACGATAAAGGACAAATTATATTCCAGGGTGACTCTCTGTCTTCGCTGCTATTCTGTCTTGCCCTTCACTTATTAAGCTGTTTACTTAACAGCTTATGCCATGGCTATAATTTAGCTCCTAGAAAGCAACGAAGTGTAAAGACTTCTCATCTTCTCTTTGTCGATTATTTAAAACTGTACAGCTCATCAGATGAGGAACTGAAAGTACAACTGCAAGTTGTCAAAACTTTTTCAGATGATATAAGAATGTCATTTGGTTTTGATAAATGTACAAAAGCAACATTTAAAGCAAGAAAACTGCAGCACCAAGAAAACATCAGTTTGGGACCAGAATGCGATATAAAAATAACTTAACCAAGAGGAAGTATATAAATATTTGGGAACTGATGAAGGAGCAAAAATAAAACATGAACAAATGTGAATAAAACTTAGTAAGGAATACTTACTTAAATTAATCCTGAAAACAGCTTTGACATCTAGGAACAAAATACAAGGTATAAACCAATTTGCTCTTCCTGTCCTAATTTACAATTTTGGAGTAATTGGCCCCAAAATGTGCTGGATAGCTTAGGCAGGAAAACAAGAAGGATGCTGCATGCTCACCAAATGATTGATAAAAATCAGTGCATACTAAGATTATATACCCACCATTTCAAAGGAAGGATGGGACTCCTTGAAATTGATTACATGTACAGATCTGCAATCATGGGACTCCACACATATATGATGACCTCAGGAGTCTCAAACGTAGTGACAGTTTTGAAACATGAGGAGAATAAATCTAAAATGACTTCTCTGCTTAATCTAGTAGAAGCATATCAGTGTCAAGCAGGAATGGAAATCAAACCAGAAGTAGATAAAACTCAAGCAGCAACTTAATGGACCAAAAAACAAAAGAAAGAATAATAAGGTGAAGTACCAGATGAGAAGGCAAAAAATGTGGAAAATGCATAAATATAGTTGCAAGTATAGAAAACTTCTGGAAGAACCTCATGTTGATCAGGAATGAATGCAGAAATGGTTAAGGAGAGGCAAATTCAAACTGAGAGATGAAAGGTTAATATTGGTGTGCCAAGACAGTGGGCTATGTACATGCTGGTTTACAAAGTCCATTGAACATGTGGGAGAAACAGACAAATGTAGGTTTTGTAAAAGCGAACTTGAACAGTTGCACACCTTGTTGCTGGTTGTGACATACTAAAGGCAGAAGGACTGTATACTGAAAGGCATAATAATGTGGCAAGACTGTTGCAATGGGGATTGTGCAGACATTATGGTATTGAAGTGGGTGAAAAACACTGGACACGTGAGCCCCAAATTATCAAGTTTACATGGGATCACCCATTACCAACAGTTCAAAAGATAGATGCGAGAAAAATGGATACAGTGGTCCATGAAAAAAGACAAAAGTAGCATTGATAATTGAAATCACCACACCCAGTGACTACAGTGTCATGCATACAGATAGAGACATAATCATAAAATATTAGGATCTGCTGTCAGAAACGAGAGCAATGTGGAAGAAAGATACCAAGACAGTTCCAATAGTAGTAGGAGCAATGGGTCTTATAAAAAAGAATCTATAGTCATATTTAGCTATGTTACCAATACAAGCAACTTCATACAAATTTCAGGAGTCATCATTACTGGGCACATTGCAGGTGCTGTGAAGAGCACTTTTGGCTGCCATCAAAGACTGAAACAATACTAATTTCATGAACTGTAATCTTACTTTGACTTAGGAATGGAGTCCATTCCCGTCATGGTATTAGAAACCTAAAAGACTTGGAGAAATTAAAAACAAACAAGGACAAATTAGAGGATGGGGAATGGTGGGTGGGAATGCTGAAATGAATGCATATGGAAAGCAAAGATAATTTTGTTATACTTTCTGGATGTAACCTGACTATTTCATCTGGACAGAGACAAATCTATTAGAAATGACAACCAATCTTTTATTTCCTTTTTACCAGATAAACAAATCAGAAAATGTTTACAGTGAACTTGTCCATATGGCTTTCGTACTTATTGGTTTGTTATAAAAAAATGCAATAAAATCTTGCTTGGTGCACCAAATGCCCATTCTTCAAGGGCTATAGCTACTGATTGTCTCTAAACACTCTTCGATTGATCGTGTGTGCTGCTGCAACATGGACTTCTCTGTGCTTCTTCTAAGGCACTTTAGCTTTGTGTGATCTCAAGGTTTAAAGTAACCTTTTTGGCTATGATCCTTCATGATATTCAGACATATTGACATCAAAAAGGATAATCCCGGAAGTCTGTCCTGTTGTTGAAATAAATGGACTGGGTCATTAAGAAATTGTACTTAACATATTGTTCCCCTTTGCTCAAATGTAAAGTATAAAAAAAAAAAACAATGGGGCATTAAACAGTGGGTTAAAATTAGTTTATGTAAGCAAATGTGGACAGAGACCTTGGATTAACATTGTATTATAGTGACTGCTATGCTTGTGAGGTAAGAAAAACAGACTACATGACCAACATACTAGTGGCAACATTAATTTCAAGAGACAGGACGCATGCTACTTCTGCCTTTTTCTGAAGCAAAAATAAATGATCCTGTATGGTAGAATTTTGCAATAAACTTCATTAAAGTCTATATATTTTATCCTGTTTGATATTGTGCTTATATTTTTCCATCATATTTGTTTGTTTTTAAACGGATTTCTGATTAGTATCTGACATTCCTAGACACATAGGAAGCAGGAAGACTTATGTACTACTTGGTATTCATATTTCATGCTAATGTGATGTCCAGATTTTTAGCTGGATGCTCCTACTTTTCAAGGACCTCTGTTCCTATTTTCAATATCTGCAGGCTGAGCGGTATTGCAGGGAGGAAGGAGAACAGTGACATCCTTGTGAAATATAATCCTGATGTAGCCATCATTGTAAATGCTGATAACACAACTAAAAATCTTGACAGCAGGAGATACAGGGTCAACATTCTCATGCCATTAAAACCTCAAACAACTTTCAGATGTGGAACTTCTGTAGTTGATGAGGACAAAAGACAGAACATTGATTTCAAGGATGAGATCCTGTCTTGGGAGAGACTGGTTATACAGGTCAAAATGCCCAGGAAACATTCAACAGTAATCTAGACTTGTGACAGCTTCAGCTAGGACTTTACAGTGCTCAGTGATATCCTTAAGTGCCAAAATAGTTGCAAGTTAAGTGGTCCTTTACTAAAATCAGTGTCTCTTTTGTGAAGTCAGATAGAAGCCAATTGTCCAGAAGAGAGAACACTTGGATTCCCAGCAGTATGAAACACACTGCTAAGGACACTATGCATTTGGTGAACATCCCTGGGTGCTGTGCTAAGACTAAACTAAAGGGCTGTGAACTAGGTCACTGGCCCCTATCATAAAGTCTGGAAAATTTCTGGATGCCCTGGCAGCCTACAAAGCATATCCAATCATGTTTCTCTAGGAAAGGAATTCTGGACTGAAAAATGACCATTAATGGACAAGCTGGCATATACTATGTTTATCTAGGGCAGGGGTGTCCAACCTTTTGTCTTGCTGGGGCCACATTGAGTGAACAGAAATGGTCTTGGGGCCGCATATAAAATATATCATATAGTAAACTCTTTTGTTGCTCCGGAAGACCACAGTCGACCTGCTGGCTGTACTGTAGGTGCATTTGAACAATGAATAAATGTAATAAATGCTTAATATTTGCCTTAAAATTCTAATTCTCATTCTAATTCTCTAATCTAACAGTTAAATCTAGCATCTTAGTTAATATATCTATCTATATATATATATATATATATATATATATATATATATATTTTTTTTTTTTTTAACAAATAAACAGATACTCACTACAGCACTAGCATTTCTCACGGGGAAAACCATTCCAGCAGTCCAACTACGTAAAATGTTAACATCAGCAGTCCTACAATACTATAATCCACAAAAATAACTCAACAAATTTGCAATAAAGTAAAGAATTCACATTACTGACTTAATAAAACAATTCTGAATAAGCTACAAGAGTGTCTCACCCAAACAAATAACTGGTGCCAGAAATATGTCCTCAAGCTAAATGCCAAAAAATGTGTCATCATCCCCTTTGAGGAGAGTGATGTCCCCATAAATTATCACATTAATAACAATGTTGTAAGCATGCAATAAGTCGTATGGTATTTGGGCACCCAGGTTGATAGAAACCTGACTTTTGACCACCACGTTGTCTCTGTTATAAGGAAAGCCTTTTACATGGCCCAATTCGTTAGTAAGGGTATCTCATCCAGGGACAAGGAGGTCATAACATCCCTGTATTCTTCCTTTACAAGAGCCATTATTGAGTGCAATGCCCCTTTTGACATCTGCCTCAGCAAAACACCGTGCCAAAAGAAAGACTACAACCATTTCTGACAAAAAAGGTCAAAGGACTAAGTTCACTTAGTTATCTAAACAGACTGAAAAGGTTCTTGCTTTCCTCTGTCTCTCACTGGCCCCTATAAATTTCACCATTGGCTTGCTTTCTAGGCTAAGAAAGATCCTGCCTTAAGAGACTTCCTCTTCCTCAGAAATACTGGTTATACTTAAAATGCTCACTACAGAGACCACAGCCTTCACTGCAACATAAACAAGCCACTTTTTATGGACAGGTTCTGGACACAAAAACCTTCAACTTCTGTAAAACGCTCCTCTCATTATCAAACAATGTAGTTCAGCAACATGATGGCTGGATGGATAGCCATAAATGTAGTCCTCGGGTACGTAGCATAGCCTTCATCAAACCAGTTGGAAAATTCACATACTAACCTTTCCCAGCTGGATGGTTAAGATCTAATATTGGTTACTCAAGTCTAGTTGCCCAAGAAGAGGGGTATGTTAAACTAGAATTCCCAACCAAGCTGTCAACTTGAGGGTCTTAACAGAGGGATGGAGCATTCTTGACTGATGGGTTAGAAGATCTGGTACTGGGTCCAGGATCCAGGGCTCCTCCTGGAGATGAGGCCATAGAAAAGGGAACCAGATTTGACAAGGCCTGTAAGGAGCGATGAGAATTAGCCTGCAACTCATCAATTTGGCTTTCTGAAGTACTTTGGATATTAGTGGAAATGGGGGGAATGCATAAAGAAGTCCTGGGGGCCAATTGTGAACAAGTGTATCCCTCGGGGACTCCCCTGGATGGGGAATTAGGGCAAGGTAGCTGCTGCATTTGGAGTTCATGGACATAGCAAAGAGGTCACAGCAAGGCTGGCCCCACTTGCGAAATGTTTGGTTTGCAATTTCCTGTTTAGGGGACCACTTGAATTTTCCAGCTTAATTTGTCCACTACCACGCTGGATTTCCCCAGAATGTGCATTGCAGTCAGAAAAGGTTGAGAAGAAATTTCCCATAGCCATATTCTTTGAGCCTCTCTACACAGGGGGGTAGGATCTGGTTCTGCCTTGTTTGTTGATGTACCACACCATGGACATATTGTCTGTCTATATTGCAATCATACCTGTTGGAAGAGAGCTCTGGAATGCTTGCAACTCCAGAAGCACCACTCTCATCTTGATGTGCAAGTGGTATTCGTGTTCCTGCCAAGTCCCTTGGACAGTCTGTCCCAGATAATCCCCCCCCCCCCTATCTGGGAAGCGTCTGTGGTCACTGCAGCTACTGGTTGTGGGAGAACGAACGGTCTGCCTATTGTTACCTGCATGGACTGAAGTCACCATCGTGGGTCCCTCTTGCAGGTGTCCATAATGAGGATCATGTGTGACATGAGTAACTCCTGCATGGACCATTGAGCAGAGAGCAGCCACTGTAATATTCTCATGTGTAGACGCACCAGTGGAACTAATGTTATCGCAGCCGCCATTGAACCCAGAACCTTGACAACAAACTTTGCCTGCACTTTCCTCCTCATGAGCAATATTGATAATTGATGGCATAGTGTTTGCACCCTTTCATGAGGCGATTTTGCTACCATGTCTTTTGTGTTTACGTCTGTCCCTAAGAAGGTAATATGCTGTGAAAGCAACAAGGCAGATTTTTCAGAATTTATGGTCATACCTAGCTCAGAGCAGAGATGAATGGTGGTGTCCTTGCCTTGGTCAGTAGATGCTTGGTGTCGGTGATGGCGGTCAGGTGCCAATCGTCTAAGTATGGAAACACCCGGAATCCTAGATGCCTCAGGTGAACCGTGACTACTGCCATGCATTTGGTAAACACTCTGGGAGCTGTAGTGAGATCAAAGGGCAGAGCTCTGAATTGGCAATGACTGGCTCCCAGTCGGAAGCGTAGATATCTCCTGAATTACCTGTCCATCTTTATATGGTAGCACACATCCTGAATTTATTGAGCACATCCAACTGTCTTGTCCCAGAAAAGGGAGTATAGACTGCAGTGTCACCATCTGGAACTTTGCTTTTTTTTACGGACTTGTTCAGCTTGCTGAGATCCAAGATTGGTCCCCAGTCCCCTGTTTTATTTGGAACTAAAAAGAGTAAGTTCCGGATCAGATTTGGTCTGCAGGGACTTTTTGGATGACTATTTTCTCTAGCAACTTTTGGATTTTTAGGGTTGCTTGATCCCTTTGACTGGGTGGGATGTCTGGGACTGATCTTGATCAAAGGGGTGGAAAGGAGAAGAGTATGTTGTATCCCCTGGATATAATCAACCATGCCCATTTGTCTTGAGTGACAGTAAGCCAGGCTTTTGGGTACAGTGATAATCTGCCCCAAATGCCTCCAGAGGTGGACAGGTGGGCTTCCTTTTTGGAGCACTGGAAGGGCCTGACAGAGATAGTATCGCTGTCACCCTGAGTCTGCAGACCCCCCTCTGCTGCGAGGGTGGCGTCTTCCATTGTTACTTCCCCCTCTGCCCCTGGGGGAAAAAAATCACCATGTGCATACAGCAAAGCTCTTTGGGATTTCCGGAACCACATTTTCCCACCCTTCTGACCTTTGGGATAAGGTCTGGTAGGGATGGAGAAACGTACTCCCACAGCAGACAGTTTTGTCATCTTGTTAGCACCTGGTCAGAGTCTCTAACTTTTGGCCCAAACAAAGATGAGCTGTGAAAAGAGGCATTTATAAAGCAAGACTTAAAGGGTTCAGCAAACTCACAAAGGCACATCCAGGAATGTCTGGGACACCTTTGGTTAAGAATTCCTTGTCATCCAGGGCAGTTATAAACTTGTTGGGCCTCCACAGAACAGGTTCCATGGATTCTAGAGAGCCCCACGCCTTTCAACTGATTACAAGGAGCTACTCAAAAGGCAGAGATACTCAAGAGGTAGAGGGTCGAGATCCAAATGCCTCCAGCTATACAAACATATTCAGAAGGGGAGAGGGTCTTTCAGCCATCTCTCTGCTTCAGGATCTCTAAGATGTCGGAAAAGGAGACATCCTCATAGGGTGACCGTGGGGACCCATCTGAATCCTTTAAGTCTGTATCTGACATGACAGACTCAGGGGAGTCTAAATGTTTCCTCTTACAAATCCTCTTCAGAGGGACCTCCTCAGAGGGATACTCTGGGGAGGTTTCAGAAGAGAGTGGATCACCCATTGGGGCATCCTGGGGCATTGGCTCTCTAAGCTTGGGATGGAAGGATGGTACAATGGTTGACACTGGTCCTTTTGGAGAAAGAGTAGCCCCCGACTGCCTCCAGAGGTGGACAAGCGGGCTTCCTTTTTCTGGAGCAGAGGGTGGAGCAGTCTAGGGAGATAGCACACTCCTCATCACCTCAAAGGCACCA
Organism: Protopterus annectens; assembly: GCF_019279795.1. Classification (NCBI taxonomy): domain Eukaryota; kingdom Metazoa; phylum Chordata; order Ceratodontiformes; family Protopteridae; genus Protopterus; species Protopterus annectens. The sequence goes on along the minus strand of NC_056726.1, from coordinate 60,632,833 downwards.
CGATACTGGACTGAGAGATCTTCCAGCTCCAAAGAACTGGGAAACCTCCCCCGAGCCAAGGAGGATGGCTCAGAGGCTGATATGGGCACCGAACTCACCTGCGCTGAAGCCGTGAGAGGAAGAGTTGGATCCAACAAGGGTTCGATCCGACGAGAGAGTGTTAGCTCCCAGATCCCTCAAGAGAAGACGGCATTGAAGAGGTCGGAGCAGAAGTCCGTGCTGAGACACTGGTTGTAGTTTTTGGACCTGACTGTTCCACTGCAAGGACATCCAGATACTCCATCTCCAAACTCATCTGAGACAGAGGAGGAACAGAAAACAAGGGAGGTACAGATATCGGCTCCACTTCCATATGGGCTGGACTTGATAGAATTTTGGCTAGGGCCGGAGTCCGAAGCAACCTCTTGACCACCTGATCCACGTCATCATCTGAGAAACTCCTGGAGGATTAAGAGGAAAAAGTGGAGGATTTATAACTACCAGCCACAAATTGCAAAAGGAATGACTGGGGCACAGAGTGAACCGGTTCTAGAGTTGGGGACAGGCTCCTTTTGTGGCTCTGAATTGGCTCCAATAAAGCTGGTGGAGCTGATGGAGTTGTCTTTTCAGGCCTGAAAGCCTTCAGGTCTGAAGTTGCATGTTTGACAGGCTTCTCTGTCGACTCAGACACCGCAGTTGAAGAAGATGATTTTTTTGAAGATTTTTCTGACATGGGAGATTGGGAGGATTTAGAGGGCTGATTCCCTTCCAACATCACATTAACCTTAAGTAAACTCCTTACAATCAACTTATTTCTGCATTCTTGCAGGAACCTGAAACTGAACCCATGACAGATAGAGCAGGAATCCTACAGATGAACTGGATTTAAGCAATAGACACAGCTAGTGCACCAGTCAGCGACATTTTCTGTGGCATATGTCAACCTTTTTAAAGCCCGATTGTTTGGCTTCCTTAGAACTTTTCTCACCAGTATCTTTAGACATTTTATTTTACAACAACAAGAGACAAAGGGGGTAAGTAATATTACACACACTACACCAGAAGGCACAACAATTTTAACTATCACAAAAAAGAAATACATAAACATTTTTTTTTAACAGGGGGAAAGCTAGAGGAGAGGTCTCTAACTTAAACAACGATCTCCTCTAGCCAGAGGAGATGTGTCTAACTAAAACGATGAAACCTCAGGGAGAAAGGTAGTAGAAAAAAGGAAGGGAGCCCTCTAATTAAAAAGGGCTAAACTAAAAAGGGACAAAAAAATTAACCCTCTAAATTAAATGGGTTCGTTCAGGACAAACAAACTTTAACTGGATAGGGTTAGAAAAGGCATGCGAAAAAATGACAGCCCACACAACAACACTACAAGAAAAAGGAAACCAGCGATAACACAAATTGTTAATACAAAACTACCACTAAGCTCCTCGTATGGAAAGACGAGAAAAGATTAAGATTTAAATGCTAAAAAGATAGCAAAAATCAGACAAATATAAGTAAATAAATACTTAGCCGGAGCCAGAGAAAGGCAATCCCAATCTAGCAAAGCAGAAAATGAGATCTGGGTGACTGTCGCCAGGCATCATGGGATAGGGTATAGCCTTGAGCCAGTGAAAGTTCTCAAGCTTTAGTATAAGGCAGAGTCAGAACCGATGCTCGGTTCCAAACCAAACCAGCAAGAATGAAGGCGAGATGGGACAACATAACATTAAAAATTTCAACAAAACTCAAATTAAAGGCCATGCTGCTAAATGCTAGGAGCCCAAACATGAAACTGCACTCATTGCAAGCAATCTTAACCCTGGAAAATGTTGACATCTGTGCAGTCACAGAAACCTGGTTCAAAGCTGCAGAGAGTACCTCAGGTATACCTGGTTACTCATCCTATCATACAGTCAGACCCCAAACCGTGGGTACTAAAGCTAAAGGAGGTGGAGGTTCAATATATATTAAAGATGGGTCTACTCCGAGTCACTGAAAACTCATTTCACTGAATTTCAATTCACCCTCAAAAATCGGTGAAAGCTCCAATCACTGAAAACTTATTTCACTGACTCACAGTTCACTGAATGTAAGTACTGTTGGGCAAATAAAATGTATATGCCCTTTTCCCCACTGTAGTGCGATCCTGGAGTTAGTAGATATAGTTGGGGGGGTGGAGGGCACAGCCCTCCACATTGGGGGGGGGCATAACCCCCTACCTACTTAGCTTTTATATTTATGAATCTCATTTCACTGAAAGCTAATATAAAACCAAAAGTAGGTGGGAGGCTATGCCCCCCACATCTCCCAACTATGTATACTAACTCCAGGATCGTGCTGCAGTGGTGAAAAGGGCATATATGTTTTATTTGCCCAACAGTACTTGCATTCAGTGAAATGAGTTTTCAGTGATTTGATCTTTCAATGATTTGGTGCGAGTGTTTTGAAATTCAGTGAAATGAGTTTTCAGTGAATCAAAGTAGACCCATTAAAGCCATACACACCTCCAGGCTGGTCAAACAGTATGGCGCACAGGAGACACTTACAGGTGCAGTTAACCACTGACAAGACCCCTATACAAATCATAGCTAGCTACCGGCCCCCAAATCTGACTCAAGATGCCCAAACTGCCTATCTAGACCTCTTCAAATCTATCAAGATTCAACCCTTTACCCTGATCCTGGGTGACTAACTACCCAAACATAGACTGGAAGAACTACTCATGCCAGAACACAAACACCCAGAGATTCCTTGATGTTGTCAATGAAAATGCTTTGGAACAGTTAGTCGATACCCCCACAAGAGGTGGACTTGGTATTAACCAACATGAGTAACCACTGCAGCATCCCAGTATCACCCTCCCTTGTAAGATCAGACCATAAAGCGGTCGCGTTCGAAGTCACCATCTACTCCAGCCCCCCTCTAACTAGGGTCAAACAAAAAACTTCTCTAAAGCGGATTACAGCCTCCTGCAGGATGGTATAAACAGCTTCACAGCCCCCTACCCCACTCTAGGAGCTGGCAACAATACCCAAAACTATACCAAATTACTATACGAACATTTATATAGATGAATGGAATCAGGAATACCTGTCAGGACTAAATCATCCTCTGCAAGGAAGAGTAAACCTGTCTGGTGGACATCGGCAATAAATAAACTCTATAACAAAAGAAAAAAATTGCTGTCCAGGACCAAAAAGGAGCAAGTGCCCAATTAGAAGCAATCTCTCCTTAGCCTATACAAGCAAATAAGAGCACTAGTGAAATCCTCCAAAGCAAACTTTGAGTCCAAATTGGCCACATCTACTAGAGACTGTCATAAGGCCTTCTTCACATATGTCCGTAATCTCAAAGGTAGCATCCAGATCTGTTCAGAACTGGTGGTCAAGGACACCACATATACAATTGCCATAGATGCATCAAACTAGGTGGCTGACAGATTCAGCGAAAATGTCACCTTTCTGTCCCCTCCCATCAGTAAATCAGGACATTCCCAGTATCTGCCCTTCCCCTTACATCTAAGGATCAGGTCATCATTGCACTCGCAAACCCAAAGAATACAGCCTCCATGGAACCCGATAGCATCCCAGGCTGCATCCTACATGAACTCAGGCAGGAACATGCAGCAACATTAGATGCCCTTATTCAACCAAAGCCTGAGTAGTGGCTTTGTCCCAGCTGAGTGTAGGACAGCCACTGCCATCCTTTTACACAAAGGTGGAGCATCCATCAATCCAGAAAATTATAGACCCATCAGCCTAACTACCCTGATCTGCAAGGCCATGGAATGGATTATCATGGACCTCATTAACAAAGACATTGGGAACCTCCAATCACTATATTCCACATAGTTTGGCTTCAAGGGGAGGTCATGTCTGTTAAATTTGGTCAACTTTTTTGAGACGGTCACCAAAGCCATGGATGAGGGGAAGACAGTGCACACCACCTACCTTGACCTGGCCAAAGCCTTTGAGACTATTCCCCACTCAGGCATAATAGATAAACTCTCTCAACTAGGCATCAATCCTTATGTTACCAGAAGGGTAGCTAACTGGCTCACTGATAGAATACACCTGGTCTAAAGAGGGGAAGCCACCTCAAGTAGTAGACCCATATCAAGTGGTGTACCCCAGGGTTCGGTCTTGGGGCCTCGGTTATTTAGGATATACTTTTCTGATGTGCAGGCCAAAGTCAGTGGGCTATGGCTGACCAAGTTTGAAGACGACTGCAAACTGGGCGCTGACATCAATTGCCCTAGTGACGTGGACATCCTCCAAGAGGGTCTCACCCAAACAAATGACTAGTGCCAGAAACATGGCCTCAAACTGAATGCCAAAAAATGCATCATCATCATCCCCTTTGAGGAGAGTGACGTCCCCACAAATTATCCATTAATAACATTTTAAGCACTTAGTCAGTCATGAGGGATTTGGGCTCCCAGATTTACAGCAACCTGAATTTTGACCACCATGTTGCTTCCATTGTATGGAAAGCTTTCTACATGGCCCACCTCATAAGTAAGGGTATCTCATCCAGGGACAAGGAGCTCATAACATCCCTGTATTCTTTCCCTTATAAGGCCCATTATTGAGTACAATGCCCCATTTGGCATGCATCTCAGAAAGCACATGCAGCAGCTGGAGAGACCACAAAGGTTCCTCACTAGGAGAATCCAGGGCCTCAAAAATCTTCTATACACAACTAGGATAAAAGTCCTATCCCTCTACTCTGTTTCATACAGACTCCTCAAAGGTGACCTCTGCCTGGCATACAAGACAATCTCGGGCCCTGCCTTGATGGGACTGCTGCATATCTGCAAGTCAGGCTCCACTTGAGTAACCCACACATGCGGCCTCAATCTGGTCTGTGACATCAATAGGACTTGTTGGCAGGACAGATGTGTGTGTCCCAGAGACTCCCCCATGTGTGGAATAGGCTCCCTCTCCACGTCAAGTAGAGTACCTCTTTACCCATTTTTAAGCACAACCTGGATAACTGGATGGGAAATAGAAAATACAGCCCTGGGATTCCACCCGTGTCCCTGCTGGACAGGGGCATCGGGTACTTATTTGTCTATATATACCCTAAACTCTTGGCTAGGCTTATAAAGGTCTCAGGGCCAATGGCCTAGCAACTTCCTATGATCCTATAACATAAAAAGAAAATAGCATAATAAAACTAGGGAATTCAAATTATTTTCAGAACAAGTGAATAAAGAGAACGCAGAAGAAATTACCTTGTATGAATTAGACAAAATGTTTAAACAAACAGATTCAGCTGCAGGTTGGGGTGGAACTGGATTTGAAAGATATAAAAATTTAGGGGTGGGGCAGAAAGAATATTTGCTACAAGTTTTAAATGACTAGTTAAATGAAGGTTTTAACCATAAGGTATTATTTGTACAGTAATATTAGAATTTCTATGGATGAAAGGAGAAAAAAGATGTAACAAATTGGAGACTAATAATGTTAACCAATAGCGATAAGATATTTATAAAAATAATACAAAACAGACTTTAAAATAAGATGGAAGACATAATGGAAGAAAGTTTATATGATATAAAAGGAAAAAGATGTCAAGAATTATTAATGATAATAAAATAAACGGTTGATATCCTACAAAGAAGACAGGATATAAAACTCATGGTAGGCAATATTAGTAAAGCTTTTGATTCAATTGAACATGACATGCTATGGGATTTGATGAAAACATATAATCTTAGTAATAATGTTAGGAAGATTTGCATGTCAGCTTCAGGAATAATAAAATAACGGATTTTGGCAAATGGATAGCTAAGTAAAGAAAGCAAGATGGGTAAGGGCATAAGGCAAGGATGTCATACGAGTACTATCTTGTTTGCTTTAGTTATAAAAGTGGTACTTATTGAGATCAATGGTAAAATGAAGAATATAAAATATTATGCATAAAGATATAGAAATTCTGGTATTAATGACATATGCAGATAATATTATTATAATAAATGAAAAAATATAATAATTAGAGAAGCTATACTTTGTGTAGTTGACTGTCTGAAACAGGTATGGCACCTAATAGACAAAAGTAAAGGCATGGGAGATTTAGACAAATTAGTAGACTTTCAATTTGCAATGAAAGATTTTGCTGTGTTAGGTATAAATTTTGGTAAAGAAGTATATAAAACAAAATGAAAAACATTATTGAAGGAGTTAAGAGAAATGTGTTTTTTTATGGAAAACATATGGATTGGCTTACTAGAAAAAAGTGGATTTGCTAAACTCTGTATCAATGGGTAGAAATAACTTATTTGTCAAGCGTGTTTATGATTCCAAAAATGTATGGTAAACCATTGTTAGATGTGATTTTTTTCATTTATTTGGAGTTCTAGATTACATCCAGTTAAAAGGGGAGTGTTGTATATGAATAAAAGAATGAGGATGATTGGGCTTGTTAAATCCATTAGAGTATGCAGCATCTTTGAATTTGCACAAAGTGCTGAAATGTATAAATGACCAAAATGAGAAATCAGTAACATCAGTGTTTAAACATAGGTCTGAAGAATTTGATGAAATAAGAAATAAAATAAAAACATTTTAATGAAGAAATAGAAAAATATCAACAAAAGATAAAATATGGAAAAAGAAAAATGATGAAACTGAAAAGTACAGTTGTGTACACGTACCATAAATGTAGATGTTCGAGTGTATTCACTGTTACAGTCATCACACTTGGGTTATCCCTGCCAGGGTAGCCTTCGGCTGGCCTGAATACCAGAGACTTAGTATTTCTGGATGGGTTGCTGTCCTTGAGGACTGATGTCAGGTCATCAGTGGTATGAAGTAAGGCAGCCGATGCCATTACATCAGTTTTTCTTGCCCTAACCTGTCAGGAGCCACCAAGTAGGAGGCCAGGCTCTGGTGGAAGAACCCCACCAGTGGAATATAAATACCAATATGTCCCTTGTGAGGAAAGGAGAACACCAAGTTAGAATGTTAATAAAGGACAAAGAGAAGAAAGGGGGATGGCGGGAGGGTAACCAGGACTGCAACAGTGAATACACTCGAACATCTACATTTATGGTAAGTGCACACAACTGTACTATGTTCTTCGTGTTTCACTGTTGCAGTCATCACATTTGGGTTGATTCCAAAGCTGAGGAAATGGGTGGAGGCAGTTAAGGAAACTAGGGGCTGGCTAGGATGCCTTGCAAGATTGCAGAGGCAAACCCTGCCCTGGATTTGGAGAAGAGAGGCAGGTGGTAATTCTTTGTAGAAGTGTGAACAGATGTTCAGGTGGCAGCCTCCAGGATGTCCCTGGTGGGGAATCCTCTGAGGGAAGCTGGAGAGGTGGAGGCTGCTCTGGTGAAGTGTGTCCTGACCCCCTTGGGGGGAGGCATTCTATGCTGTTTGTAGCAGAAATGGAGGAAGTGTGCTATCCATTTGGAAATGGTTTGTTTGGAGATGGGTTTGCCTTCTTCCCCTGTAGCAAAGCTAACCAGCAACTGATCAGACTTTCTGAAGGATTTAGTCCTGTCTAGATAGAATCTGAGCTGTCCATGCACATCCAGAGAGTGAAGAATCCTTTTCCCCTTGTTCTGGGGATTAAGAAAAAAGGTGGGCAAACTAATGGATTGGTTGAAAGCCACACTGGACACCACCTTGTGCAAGAAGGATGGGTTAGTTCTGAGGAATACCCTATCTGCACTGACGATCATGAAGGGTTCCACAGCCATGAGTACTTGCAGCTCAAAGACTCTTCTGGCGGAAGTGATGGCCAGAAGGAATGCTGTCTTCCAGGAGAGAAATTTTAGCTCTGTGGAAGAAGCTGGTTCGAAAGGGGGCAAGATGAGCTTTTCCAATACAAAGTTAAGGTCCCAAGCTGGTCCTAAAGGCTCCTTAGGTACCACTAAAGTTTCCTCATATACAGTCTGGCATATGGAATGAGTAGTATGCAAGATGCCATGAACCCCAGAGCTTGCAGGATCTTCCTTGCAGTTAGCTGGGGCCTGGTGGCTAGTTGAGATAAGTAGGTTATCAGGAAAATGTGTTTCTCTGGTGTAAGGTATGCCATCTGGGATGCTGTGTTCAGACTTGCTCCAACAAAGATTCCAGACTTGCTCCCACAAATATTACCCTTTGGGTAATCACCTGCTTGGATTTCTTTTCACTGATTGTGTACCCTAGAGAGGTTAGGAGGGTCTTTACAAAGGTCAGGTGCTTGGGCAGCTTTTCCTGGCTGTCTGCCTGAATAAGGCAGTCGTCTAAGTATGGGTAAATCTGAATATTTCTTTGTCTGTAAAAGGCAATGGCCAGAGCCAGACATTTTGTGAAAACTCTGGGAGCAGCAGATAAGCCAAAGGGAAGCACAGAGAACTGAAAGTGTTGAGATCCTGCCCTGAAGCAGAGATATTTCCTGCATGATTCCCTGATAGGAATGTGGAGGTAGGCCTCTCTTAGATCTAGGGTGGCTAGCCAAGCGCCCATGGAGAGCATGGTTAGCAGCTGTTGGAGGGTGAGCATTTTGAATTTTGTGATCACCAGCAAGGTGTTTCGAATGGATAGATTGAGGATGGGGCACCAGGTGCCTTCTTTTCTGGGTACCAGAAATAGTCTGGAGTTGAAACCTTGGCCTGTGTGTTCTGCAGGAACGTACTCTACTGCCCTCATAGAGAGCAGGGGAAGGATTTGCTTTTGAGCCTCTGCCCACTGATTTGGTGGTAGATCTGGGAACCATTTTGTGGTTGGAAGGGTGTGGAAGGAAAATTTGTATCCCTAAGTCACAATGTTCAGAACCCAGTGGTCCTTGGTAATGGTGGCCCAGGTGCTTGAGTGAAAGTAGAGTTTTCCTCCTAGGGGTAATTGAAGGTGGGCAGAGGGTGGGGGTGGGGCTGGGTCAGTTTACTGGGAGCAGGAAAGGACCAGTGTTTGGAGGGACAATGCCTGCTGAACCTAGGGGCTGGACCTGCAAGAAATCCTTAACTGTTTGCAAAGATTTTGCTTTTTCTTCCATTTTTTTTAAGACCTCTTCTGCCTTAGTACCAAATAAGTTGTCTTTGTGCAAGGGGGCATCCAACAATTTATATATGACATGGTCTGGCAGGAGCTGTTCCTTAAGCCATGCATGCCTTCTAATGACAGATCTAGTTACTGCTTCCCTGCAAAAGCTTCTAGGGCGTCAAAACCACAGTGCAAAGTGTGTTTAGTTACTTGACTTGCAGCATATGGAACTGACAATTTAGTGCCCTGATAGCAAGAGTAGCCGAGGTGTATACTTTTTTACCCCATCTATCCAGTGCTCGCGAATCCTTGTCTGAGGCGGTGGGATTCTTAGCAGAGGTTGCTTTAATTACTTTTGGCCCTTGAGAAATGACCTCAGGGTCAGCTGTAGGATTTTTAAAAAGATATTTGTGTGAGTCAGGGACTCTGTAGTACCTGTCTGGTTTTCTGGGAGCTGGAGGAAGAATGTCAGGAGTCAAGCTGGATTCGAGGAAAACATCCTCCACAACATCCAGGATGGGGGGATGACCAAGGGTCTGTGTTGTGGAAGATCTAGGAATTCCCTGAGTTTTTTTTTTAGACTGAGGGTAGTCCTGACTCTCTCATTGAAAATGCTCCCTTAAATGCAGGGTTTCCCAATAGGAAAAATCATCTGGGGGAGAGGCTGAAGAAATGGAATCCTCTGCATCAGAATCCTCATAAGTGGAGAGGGGTTGCATGTCTTCATAGTCAGATGCATCAAATTCATCTGACTCTTGTTCAGACAAAAACTGCAGGGGACAGATCTCTTTTCCTTTTGGAGGGGGTAGCTTGGCTTCCCCTGTTCAGCATGATAAGGTCTTCTGCCATTTTAAGCATTTGAGACTGAGGCAAGGTGGCAGGCATTTGAGAGTGGGTCGCTGGATTCTTGGGTGTGGTTCGTACCCTGGGCTTAAGAAAATCTGTCATTTTTGAAAGAACAGTAGTCGCGAAAGAACACATTGGTTTGTGTCGAGATTCGGTAGTGAGAAGGACTTCCTCAGAAGCCGGTGCTTGCTCAACGGCTCCGGACCCATCCAAGGTAGAGACGACCGCAGGATGCTTAGTCGAATAAGAGTTTTGGGACATATCAGACTCTGAAAGGGTCTTGGTAGCAGCCTGTGAATCAACTGGAGCAGGCATCAGGGGATGCGAAAGCACCTCACTGAGTACCAGAGAAATGACTACTAGCATAATGGAAGCACCGTCGGTAGGTTTGGACCTGTGCAGTCTGTCTCTTCCTTTATCTTTACATTTTTCAGAAGATATGCTGTCAGATGGCTTACTGAAGCCATACTGGAATTCGAGGACTGTAAGCGAAAATATCTGTCTACAATAAGGGCCTGACGATGGATAGTTCTGGTGTTGAACAAAGCACAGAAGTGACAACAGGGGATGTCGTGGTCTGGGCCTAAACAAGTGACACAGTAAGAGTAGAAGTCTCGGTGTGATATTTGCTTTCCACAGGCGAGAAAATTAACTTTTTCTGACATAGGTTAGTGCAAGAAAAAAGGATCCCCAATGGGGTACATAGCTTTAGAAGACTTCAACTTCAATTCAGTAGATGAAAACTCAGGTAGTGGCCGACCGACACTCATGCGAACTGCTTCTGGTTCAGGCTCCATGGCAAGAAAGAGTGATGTAATGGCGTCGGCTGCCTTACTTTATACTACTGACGACCTGACATAAGTCCTCAAGCGACAGCAACCGACGCAAAAATATATGTCTCTGGTATTCGGGCCGGTCGAGGGATACCCTGGCAGGGATAACCCAAATGTGATGACTGCAACAATGAAACACGAAGAACATAATATGGTACAAAAACAAAATGAGATATCATCATTGTATTTATCCATGGGAGAATCTATCACAGGAAAAGATTAAAGCAATAAATGAAAAATGGTGTAACAAAAATGCGGAATGTCAACATTTTTTATGGAGATCAGGAATAAAAAAAAATCCAGGTAAAGGTAATATGCCATATATAAAAAAAGCAAAACAATGTCTATATTGCAGTGAAGAAGAGACCACTGAACATATTTTTTAGAAATATAAGACAGTAAACGAAATGTGGAAACATTATGTGACGAAATTGTCTTTGAAAATTTCAAAGACAGTAATGATATAATAATGGATATGATTGAATACAGATACAGCAGTCAATTAGCCAAAACATCAATTATCTGAGCCAACATTCCAAAGTTTTCAGGTAGGAAAAATCAAAAGTCTGAATATGTAAACATTATATGTATTTGCTTGAGCATGTTTTTTGAGCTTGTAGCCAAGCTCGTGTGTGAAAAATATTCTTTGCTATCCACTGGAATTGCTGAATAGTTGAAAAGTATATTCCTGCGTGAAGAAGAAAAAAACAAGATTTTAGAAGTTTTTTATTCAGTTCAATTACATGTTTGATTATCCGAACTACACTAGGTCCCAGTTAGTTCAGATAATCGACTCTCTACTGTATTATAAGACGAGATGTAAAGAATCAAAAATAATAGCATTTTATGCAGTATATGTAATATGGAATGAAAGAACAAATGAAATTATGTTTAATGGGAAATGGATATTGTCCACTACAGTAATAAAGATTTGATGCTAGTTATGGGAAAAAGTGTGTACACAAGTATGACAAGAATGAGAAATTCTTTTATAAAAAAATAGAAATGTGTATATAACTGCTTAATTTTGTAAATATGTACATTTATGAATAGATAAAAATGCAAATATTTAAGCTGGGATGTAAATAAGATGTAAAAAAAAAAGGACCCCTGCTGTTTTTGATAAGAGCAGTGGTATCTTTTGTATGTCTACCTAAGTTATCACTACTTCAAGCAGATGGGAAGTTGGTTTAACATCTCATCTGAAGGAAGAGATACTCAGAAGTGTAGCACTCCCTTGTACTACAATGAATTGTCAGCAATTGATCTGCACGGTGAGGGGATAGAACCCACAGCCTTCTGTACCCAAAGGCAAGTGCGTTACCTCTTGTTCCACTGACACTGCTATCATTACCATGCAGCTATAGCACTATGCAAGAAAAATGGCTAAGGCATGCATTCTTGGAGAAAGAACTGTGTTTAATAGGACAGAGGGCTTTTAGTTTTCCTCCCAAGGTAATGAAGCAGCTAATGGAAACACTTACAGGACCAAATAAAGTAGCCTAAACCATTTCTCAAGTCTAGGGTTGGGCCTGGGAAACAGAGAGCAGCAATGACAATCTCTCTTCAGAAGCACGAAGAAAGAAGATTGTTGAGCTGGCAAAACTGCAGGTCAGGTAGTCTTACATGTGTTTAATGGAAAATGAAGACACTTCTCAGATAGCAGCTGACTTTAAAGGACAAAAATATGGAAAGTAGTGGGCACGTTTTGAAGGAAGTCTTGCCACACACTAGTCAATTTGATTTGGGAGGTGAGCACTATTAAGTGCTTCAAAAAGGGTCTGCTAAAAGATGTACAAAGCTAGGCATCCTATGGTCCCCATAATCACTTCCCTAGCATGTTCTTATGATCCAGTATTATAGCTGTGCACATTTTAAATTGAGAAAAAACTGATGGGTGTGGCCTTTCTGGGTTTTAGAGAAGTTAAACATTTGAATAGTCAAAAAACTAACCTCAGTAATTAAAATTCCGACTTCCAGAAAGATGAAAAAAACAGCACATTTTGAAGGAGGCAAGCCTTCCTCTGTATCACCCACACCAGGACTTGAAAACACAAAGTCTCACAGTGATGTCCCTTCTCCTAGGTCATGCAGTACTGCAATTAGAATACACTACCAAATTCCAAAAATAAAGTTTACTGCTTTGTCCAGTTGGCACTTGGCATTTTACCTGCTGACATTTGGTACTGAACTACTTTCAAAAAGGCTTTTAATTCTGTGGGTCCAACATGCTTGTTGGGGAAAAGTACAGTTTTGTACCTACCATAAATGTAGATGTTCGAAGATCCACATTGCTGCAGTCCTAACACTTGGGTAGTCCGCTGTCCCAGTGAATACCAAAGCATAAGGCTGGCATTTGTCTGACATCAGGACATCAGATGACCGGCGTCATATCCTCAGTCTTTTCTTGCCCCAGATGTCAGAAGACCCTAAAAGATAAGGCCAAAACCAAAAACACCAAACACTCCTGTACCTAATATGCAGCAATGTGGATCTTGAACATCTACATTTATGGTAGGTACAAAACTGTACTATGTTCTTCATCTCACATTGCTGCAGTCCTAACACTTGGGTAGAATCCCAAAGCAGAGGTAAGGGAGGATGGCTAAACTATAATGAAGCAGGAGCTGCCAAAATGCCCTGCAACACAGCAGTGGCAAAACCAGCCCTGGATTTAGAATAGAGAGGAAGGTGGTAATGCTTGGAGAAAGTATGCACTGAACTCCAAGTAGCTGCCTCCAAAATATCCTTAGTTGCCACCCCCCTTAGAAATGCTGTTGAAGTGGCAGTAGCCCTCGTGGAATGAGGCCTAATCCCAGCTGGAATCTCCTTGCCATGATGGGAATAACAGAATGCAATGCAAAACCCAATCCACTTAGATATAGTTTGTTTTGACACAGGCTTGCCCTGGGAATTCAAAGCAAAAGAAACAAACAACTGCTGAGACTGCGAAAATCCCTAGTCCTGCTTAAATAATAGCAACTGCCTGTGAACATCTAAAGTGTGCAAAATCTTTTCCCCTATTTTGGGGATTTGCATAAAAGTAGGCAAATGAATAGTTTGGTTTAAAGCCACACTAGAAACCACCTTAGGCATAAATGAAGGATTAGTACGTAATGATACCCTATCCTTATGAAAAATCAAAAAAAGGCTCAACCGCCATAAGGGCCTGCAATTCAGAAACCCTTCTTGCAGAAGTAATGGCCAACAAAAAGCAGTCTTCCATGACAAGTATTTCAATTCAGCAGTCTCAAAAGGTTGTAGAGTAAGTTTCTCCAACACAAAATTGAGGTCCCAAGCAGGAGTAGGAGCTCTCATTGGGGGTCTTATATTCTTTGCCCCTCTAAGAAATTGCTTGAACAAAGGATGAGAAAACAATGGTGGGTCACAATCATAGTGGGCTGAAATTGCTGCAGCATGAATCTTAATGGAAGAGAAGGACAAACCTTTGTCCAATAACTCAGTAAGATATTGAAGAGCCACACTCAAATTAGGCTCAGAAACAACCAAATCCTTTGCTGCACCCCCAAATAAAATCTCTTCCATTTTCTGCATACACTTTACGTGTACTAGGCCTTCTGGCTTCCATAATCACATTCAAAACTTGTTGAGGAAGTTGAGACCTGCTGTGGTTCAAAACAGAATATGCCAGGCTGTTAGATGAAGAGAGTGAAGCTTGACATTGAGGAGATGACCGTCACTCTGAGACAAAAGGTGTGGAATTAAAGGTAAAGGCCATGGAGGCTTCCTTACCAGATTCCTCAGTAATGGGTACCAGTGTTGCGAGGCCAATCTGGAGCTATCAAAATCATCCTTGGCTTGTCTTGTCTGACCTTTAGGAGTACCTTTGGGAGGAGAGGCAGAGGTGGAAAGGCATACACATGAAGATTTTCCCAACTGAACGAAAGAGCATCCACTTTCCAAGCTGTGTGATGAAACCTTTTGTGCAAAACTTTGGCAGCTGGTGGTTTAGTGGAGAAGCGAACAGATCTATGTCTGGAGTTCCCCAGGACACTGTCAATTGTCGAAATACATGAAGATCCAGTTTCCACTCGTGGGGATCCATGATTTGCCTGCTTAACACATCTGCTAAGGAGTTCTGTGCTCCTGGCAGAAACCTTGCCTGTAGATTTAGCTGCAAGCTGAGCAGTCTCCCACAAAATCATTGCTTGCCTGCATAGAGGATAAGAATGTGTTCCCCCTTGCTTGTTGATGTACCACATGACAGTAGTGTTGTCTGTTAGAATCAACACCTGCCCTGGAAGAAGTAACTCCTTGAAAGCCATTAATGCAAACTGGACTGCTAACATCTCCTTCATGTTGATATGTAGATGCTGTAGTCTGGCAGGCCACTTGTCTTGTATCCACTTTCCATTCAGATGAGCTCCCCAAGCTATGTCTGAGGCATCTGTCGTTAGAATCTGACTCGCCTCTGGCCGGGTCACAGAGAGTCCCTTGTTTAGGTGACATTCCTGAGCCCACCACAAAAATTCCTTTTTGATGCAAGGTATTATTTGAATGACAGTGTCCAAATCCTGGCAGTGCTGTGTCCATACATTTTTGATACCATTGCAGCTTCCTCATATGCAGTTTGGCATTGGGAAGCACCAGAATACAAGATGCCATGAACCCTAATGCTTGAAGGACTGTCCTTGCAGTCAGCACGGACTGATGAGATAGTTGATGGAAGTAAAGGGATAGACTCTTTTGTTTGTCCGGGGTTAAAAAGGCCATCTGGGCTGCTGTATTCAGTCTCACACCCAGAAAGCACATGTCTTGAGAGGGTACTAGACTGGACTTTATTTCGTTCACAGAATACCCCAGGCATCTTAGCACTGCTATCACATATTCCAGATGCTGAAGAAGCTCGTCCTTTTCTTGAGCCAGAATCAGACAGTCGTCCAAGTAAGGATAGATTTGTATTCCTTTTAGCCTGAAAAGCTACAACTGGAGCCAGAACTTTTGTGAATACTCTGGGCAGTAGATAAGCCAAAGGGCAATGCAGAGAACTGATAATGTGAATTTCCAGCTCGGAAACGCAGATACTTCCTGCAACTGAGTCTGATAGGCACATGAAGGTAAGCCTCCTTGAGATCTAAAGTTACCATCCAGTGATCTTTGCCCAGCAGAGGTAAAAGCTGTTGTAACGTCAACATTTTGAACTTGGGAATGTCCAAATAAGTGTTGAGGATAGACAAATCCAAAATTGGTCTCCACGTGTTCCCCTTTTTGGTACTAGGAACAGGCGAGAATAAAATCCTAGGCCCCTTTCTGGCACAGGAACCGGCTGAATGGCCCCTATCTGGAGCAACAGAGAAATTTGCTTGTGAGCCTCTTTTCTTTGTATAGGAGGAATGTCTGGCATGCCTTTGAATGGAGGCAAGGTATGGAAATAAAACCTGTAACCGTGGTGAGCGATATCCAATACCCATCTGTCTTGGGTAATAACACTCCAATTTTCTTTGAAAAGTGCCAGCCTTCCTGCCAAAGCTGCTGCCAGTCGAGAAGGCTCTGGCAGCTGAAAAGGCAAGTCATTGGGTCTGCTTACGAAAGGACTGACCCCTGCCCTCACCAGAAGACTGGGCAGGCGAACTGCCTGTTCTAGGCCTAAAAGAACCTTGAGCTCTGCCCCTACCACGTCTAGATCTACCCCTAGACTGAGAATTATAAGAAGGATAAGTCCACCCCTTAGTAGGCCAATTTCTACTAAACTTTGGAGGCTGAACCTGCAAAAAATCTTTAACAGTCTGCATAGACTTAGCCTTGTCCTCCATTTTCTTTAAAACTGTTTCCACAGGCGCACCAAACAACACATCAGATTGTAAAGGAGCATCTAAAATCCTTGTCTTTACATGTTCAGCTAAATTCTGATCCCTCAGCCAGGCGTGCCTGCGAAGAACAGAACCAGTGGCTGCCACCCTCGAAGAGGCCTGTACAGCATCAAAACCACATTGCAAGGAATGCTTACCCACCTGTTCAGAAACATGAACCAAATCCTGCAACTCTTTACACTCAATACCTTCCCAGAGCATCTACCTTAGACTTCAATTGTGAAAGGAGATAATTTTGGTATTTCAACATGTGAAACTGGCAATTCAAAGCCCTCATGGCTAAAGTGGAAGAAGTATACACCTTTTCCCCATCTATCCAAAGCCCTTGCCTCTTTATCAGAAGGAACAGGATTTTTAACAACAGAAGCCTTAACCCCTTTAGGGCCCTGAGAAACAGTTTCTGGGTCTGCCCTAGGACTCTTAAATAGATACTTATGAGCTTCAGGCACCCTATAATACCTATCCGGTTTAACTGGGGCAGGAGGCAAAGAATCAGGGTTCAGGGAAGCCTCTGCACAAACATCCTCTACCACATCCAGAACAGGAGGTATAGCTAAAGGCCTATGCTGGGGTAGAAACAAAAATTCCCTAAGCCTTTTCCTAGAATCAGAGAAATCTTGACCTTCCCATTTAAAATGCTCCCTCATGGAATGAAGAGTCTCTGAAAAGAAAAATCCTCAGGAGGAGAAGCTGAAGGTGTAGAGTCATCTACATCAGAATCAGAATAAGGAGGATACTCCTGCAAGTCTTCAGCCGAAGACTCAGAAGCCTCCGAACACTGCTCAAAACTCTCAAGCTCAGGTTCCACCCTAGGCCTCTTATCGGGGGGGGTAAAGAACCTCTAATCATAGTAATCAAATCTTCTGCCATTTTAAGCATATGTTTCTTAGGCAGAGACCCTGAAGAACTAGGGGAGACCCCACTGAAGTTAACCCTGGCGGCCTCTAGAAGCCTTGGAAACAGAAGGGGAGGGCCTAACCACCTTAGGAAGGGAGGGAGAACAGCTACCTGAGAAGCCCCTTCAGCCTGGCCTACCTCCTGAGAGGACACATCTTGTAACAGTAAAGTCTCTCCCTGAGAATCCAAAGGAACTTCTGGTAGAACCACCGGCTCCACCGAGCCTCTAAAGAACCGGCGTCCGGGACAGGCGGTTCTTCTACCAAAAAACGCTTGTCTCTTGCTTTTAGCATCCGGCGGCATGTTGTAATTACAACGCTTCCCAAAACTAACCTGGCACAATCTAATCTTCTCTTAATAGTGCGTTTGTTAAATCTAGCACAAGGCGACAGCCAACAACGTTGTGCTCAGGCCCTAAGCAAGGTATACACAATGTATGGTAATCTCTATGAGGTATCTGTTTCCCACAAGAAATACAGTTATTCACTTTTTCTGACATCCGGTTAAATACTGAGGCAAGAAAAACAAAATATTCTAACGGGTACTTTGCCAACTTTGATCCGGTCTGACTCTACGACTTCAGAAAATTTCAGAACGCCAACCTGCACTCGCAATACTGCTTCTGCATCGGACCATGCGGCAAAAAGACTGAGGATACGACGTCGGTCATGCGCATTTGTACCCTGGCGTCCTGATGTCAGACAAATGCGCCTTGACAGCCTTATACTGGTATTCGGGCCGACTGGGACAGCGGACTACCCAAGTGTTAGGACTGCAGCAATGTGAGATGAAGAACATCTAATAAGGTCAAAACAGAAGGAAAGCCAAAAAAAGTCACTTATAGCAAAGTACAGTGTCTGGGACACTTCTGCCCTCTCTGTCAATGAAACATCTTATGGCCAAGCAAAGTGGCTAGCTCAACAGCAAGATGAATTTTTGTTCTTGACGTGTAAATAGGAGTGTAAGATTAAGGTAAGGAAGCTAAAGTTTGCAGTAGGACTTGTATATGCTTATTGGCTGGTTGCAGAGACGGTAAGATGCCAATAAAATGCAAAGTAATACTTTGACATACGTAACTGCACATATGAAAAGCAAATTAACTGGAAAAGAAGACACTGAATATGCTTATTATACAAAAGATGAGGCAATCCTCTAAATGTGGAAGGCCCACTGCCAAGAACAATTAGATGGATGTAATGACAGCAGTGGTGAATCCACAAAGACTAAGGTTTATTTCTTCTTTCTACATAGTTTAGTTGAGACATTACATGCAATACTCAAAAGGGCAAAGAAATTGAGCAAGGAGTTGACTGACTTGATCTGGAAATGCAAACTAAGCACATACCATCAGGCAAGATGCATCTCAAGAGTCAAAAACAAACAGTCTGCACTATGTCTAGTATGTAATCTTGACAGCACAGCACTTTCTACAAACGTACACTTTTTTATTGCACATGTGGACAGGCTAGACTACATGCAATGGTATGGTTTGCACACACCTCTATTATAGATTAAAAGGGAGTGCTATGTTTGTAAATTGCAGTAGCATAGCAAGGGTGGGGAGAAGGGGGCAGCTGCCCTGGGCGCAAAGGGTTAGGGGATGCAGTCAAGAGGGGCGTGAGAGAGTGGAGATGCTGTAGAAAGACAACTGGTATAAAATTCCCAATCAGCTTTCTAGAGTAAAAGCCCAAGTGTATTTTGGCTGCTGTAGGAAGTCCAACAGGTCTGGTGAAGAAACTAATGAAGGACCAATCAGCTTTCTACAGTATAATGAAGGACCAATCAGGTTTCTACAGTAAAAGAGAAAGTCTTTTTTTTTTTTTTTTGCTGTTCATTACAGTCTACTCACAAACCCTTAGGCTGACACAGTGATGGTAAGTATTAATGGTATGTCCCAAACTTGGGAATGACATGGTGGTGGTAGCTAGTAATACTTTGTCCCAAAACCATGGGGCTGACATACTTGGTGGCAAGTATTAATATTGTGTCCAAACCATGGGTCGACTTGGTGGTGGTAGATACTAATACTATGTCGCAAACACAGTGGTGGTAGGTATTAATACTGTGTCCCAAACCATGGGGCTGACACACATGGTGGTAAGTATTAATATTGTGTCCAAACCATGGGTCGACGTGGTGGTGGTAGATACTAATACTGTGTCCCAAACACAGTGGTGGTAGGTATTAATACTGTGTCCCAAACCATGAGGCTGACACATGTGTGGCAAGTATTAATATTGTGTCCAAACCATGGGTCGACTTGGTGGTGGTAGATACTAATACTGTGTCCCAAACACAGTGGTGGTAGGTATTAATACTGTGTCCCAAACTATGGGGCTGACACACATGGTGGCAAGTATTAATATTGTGTCCCAAACCGTGGAAATGATACAGTGGTGCAGCAGTTCATACTCTCGTGTTGCTTTGCTGCACTTGGCTCTCCATTTAAATTTTGTCTCGAGTGCCTTCTATGTAGAGTTTGCCTGTCGTTTATATGCCCACTAGGGTTTTCACCTGGGTCTTCAGTTTGAAAGTGAGGATGACTTCATATCGTGATATGTCCAGCCTGCTGGAGTAAGCAGCTCATCTTTAACCATGAATAGTATGAAGCAGCTAAGGACAACAACTGAATGTAATAACATATCTCAATTATATACAAGACCTGTTCTGTTGCTCGTTACACTTCCATTGAAATGCTATACTTTTTCCTGTACTTCATTATTCTTTTGTGTCGTATTAATGTTGTTCTTTTTCTCCTAATCTTTAACAAGCAAAATCAGCTCACTGCTGAAGGAATAATGAGTGTCACAAGCATGGAATTGTGACTCTGACCTAGTGAATAAGTGCAGAAAAAAGGTGTTCCCTAGAAAGTATATGCATTACATAAAGAATAGAATACTCACAAATTAACAGTTAAATCAGTTTCAGTTATAAGAAGAAAATACACCAATAACAATGAGTCAGATGATTTATTTTTTTTTTGTTTGCAGTAACAGGTACTAATCTGCACAAACCCAAGCATTCCTGCTCCAGGCAGAAACACATCTGCACTTGCATATGATTTCTGCACTCCTAAGGGAAATGGAGGAAACTGTGAGGTAATCCTTTCACAAAATCTGGTTTAATCATGCAGTAAATAATGGCAGCTCAAAAATATGGTCTGACCTTTATTTTAAGGACTGTATAATAATAAGGATATGTAATAAGGACTGTAAGGATTCTCTGTTCTGTTACATCAGCATGGAAGAGGTAAGAGATCATGTCAAATACACTTAGGAATTCAAACCATGTGTGGTCTGTACCTGCCACAGAATATTTAAACATAGCATTTCTACACATTATGCTAAAGGCTGAAGTGTGACAAGGTTACACAGTTATCTGCTGGGAGGCCCAGGTTTCAGTGTTGTAATCCATACAGTAATGTCTGCCTCTTCATAATCACAAACCACCTACTCATTTTTTTTTATCCACATTGTTGGACTGAAAGACGGGAGCTTTTTCTTAGAGGATTTCACAGTGTCACATCTGTTTATATTATGTCATGACTTTGCATTCTACCCGCAGTTTACCAGTCAGAACAGCTCATCTGCAGGCTGACAGTGGTAAGCACTGGATTCAGAATTACTTCATGCTACCAGGGTAATAAGACATCACTTCTGCAGTGATTGCTGTTTTCATATACACAGACTTTGTATGCTTTATGTAGATATACACGAGTTATAAATCTAAAGATGTGACATGCTGCCATTTCTATGTCACGGCATGGTCACTAGGCTTTGGAACTGATTAAAGACTGCACTGTGCTGTGGAAAATATTTCTGAAAAATGCATAAGCAAAAAGAATTCACTGATACGTGCTCTCTAACCTAAACAACACTTCTTGCTTAATATTCTGTAAACAGATCTTCAAGCCACTAACTTGCTGATGTTTATACAGTCATTATGTGGTCTGCTAATGCCTAATACAAACAGCCTCTCACCTCTAATTGTATAAATAGATTTTTGGAAGTGCAATAGTTCTGAGTCACTGTCACTGACTCAACAGGTACTGCACTTTTCTTTGATGCTGAAAGACAAAGATAGTGGGCTGTATTCCCACACAAGGTACTTGGATTCATTTTCCAATATGGGCATGGCACTGTATGTGCCATCTTTAGATGAGATGTTTAACAGAGATGCCATCTACCCAAGCTGGTGTTAGTCCAGATAGTTGATTGAGATGATGGGGAAAATGTTAAATTTCACCACTGCTTTCTGGCCTATACTACAAAGAAATTCCATTTAAACAGTCTCATAATGTCGCTACACTGCCTCTGTAGTTTGTACACACTTGAGTTCAGCTTCTTTTCTACATGCGAGACTGCTGAACTGAAAATACTTGCTATGAAAGCACAGGACTGGCCTTTGCTCAACTGGTGCCCTAGGCAAAAAGGCTCCACAGCGCCCTCCCCACACCACTTGGTACCCCCATCCTGGCATACTTACACTATCCAGATTACTGGAAAAGCATCCCTGCTAGAGCGGTGCCCTAAGTGGCCACCTAGTTGGCCTATGCCTAAGGCCGGCTATGTGAAAGCATTGTTGAAAAAAAAAAAATAAACCTTATAAAACTTCTCATTTTCCTAAGCAGACCCCAGCAATTATGCGTTAGCCTCCTGCAACTTTTTAATCAGGCACATATGTTTTTATGATTCATTAAAAGAATCTAGTTTGGTAATTTAAAATGTATATTAGATTAAAAAAAGAAAAACTAGAACTATACTTCTGCGGAAGTGGACATGTCTGTTCCTATGGCTGCTGTTTTGCTTTGCAAATGGATAAGGAAACAAGTAAGTTTATGATTAAGATTAAATATATGTTTTGTTTCTGTAAATCTGTAAATGGCATCTAGGTTTAAATTATTACTAAATACATATGTAACAAAATAGCTATTTATAGAGTGGGGTTCAGAAATACCCCAATGTAAGCAATAGTCCCATGAATGAGACTGCAGTTGAGAAATGGAGTAAAACTTTCATATATGGCATGCATCCAGATGTAGGACAATAAATTTGATGGCATACTGTGCACAAATCTTGAACTGTTCAAAGGAAAGGTAAACATAGGCTATAAGAGGCTTGCATTTCAGCACAGCATGTCATTTTCTGGAGCATGGATTCCAAATGCTGAGAAATATCATTCCCACATATATGATGTGGAGTACAAAGGCTGCAAACACTGTGGATATCCGTCAGTGTCTACAGTGCCAAATTTCAGAACATTTAGTATATTTTTAGACAGTTTTTTCCATGGATTATGAGCTATCTTGGCATCACTGGAAACCAACAGAAGAGTAGGGGATGTGATAACATGGCATTTACATACATTTTTAGGAACTCAATAAGACGCTGAATGCATTTTCACCAAATGTCATTCAGTGGAATGGTGACAGCTCAAAACTGCTTTCGGACACCATGGAGGTGGCACTTTTCCACAGTGTTATGCAACCTTGGCTATTTGTTTTTCAAGCTAATGATATTTGGAGCAAATGCATTTGGTACAACTCGGATTCTAAAATGAAAAAAAATGTTCACATCCTTGGAGCACTTTTGGGGTAATTATTTCATTACTACACTTTGTGTGTGTGTGTGAATGTGTGTGTGTGTGTATACAAATGTATATACATGTACATATACCTATAGATATAGCTCTGCTACTTATATTATGCTATTTTTGTTCAGTGTGTTGAATACGCAAAAGGGCTTGTATTTGTAGGCAAACCCAAAGTGTGTTAGTGGACAACTGGACAGCACTGTCTAGCAGTGTTGCTGCATATGTATTCTGCTGTTACATGCATCATATTCCCTCCACTGGGACACACAATTTGCTGTCTTAATCTGTGACTTTTGTTTGTAACTACATAACAGGGTCTAGGTTTGTAAGCACAGCCATACTCTGTGTTTGTGCACAGACATGCGTTCGTATGAGTGTGTGTAAGTCATGGGTATTTTACACCGATTACACTACAGGAAACATTGTGTCAAAATGCACTATTACTTGTAGTGGCATTTTCCTTTGAGGGTTGACAGTTGGCAAACATCTCTTAAGACTTTTATTTTATTTATTTTTTTTAACATTTGTGTTTATAGGCAAACCAAAACTACATTGATAAATACCACTCTGAATACACTGTCAAATAACTGGTTGCAGATCGGAGATTTTTGTTATTCCCTGTGTGATACAGAGAGAGCTGAACAATAAGAGGGTTTATGGCATGCATACATACATACATTGCATCCCACTAAACTGAGTTTGTCAGTAAGATAAAACCAACTTTTATATCCCCCGTGAGTTATTATAATCAGAATAAATAAACTTGCGAATTTGCACATGACAGCAAAGGAGGTTGTCTACTTCCAAGCATCCTCTTATTTTTTTTTAACCAAACTACAGGGTTTGTGTTTATAGATGAATCCAAAATGTGCAGACACAAACGCACACACACACACACACACACACACACACACACACACACACACAATCAAACACTTTCCCAGTAGGGGACTGCAAGTAATTGTTGTTTGTTAGTCCAGACAGAAACTACTGTCCTCACTGCTGCACCATACTTTATATTACTGGGACTTGTCAGGCAAACCACTGGAAGGCCTTCAGCAGAAAAGAAATTGTTTGACATTTTATTTTCCTGTTGAATTATTATAATCATAGAGTACATAAAATACACGATTTTCACAGTAGAGCTATGGAATTAATGTCTGTAAAAAACATACTGCACTCCCAATACTTTGCAGGAGATCTCAGCAGACATTGTCACTTAGGAAGATGTGCTTAATGAGTTACTGTGCATATTATCTGATACTGATAATATATGTGATGAACAGAACATGGGTGAGAGGTTTCAGGGTCTTGCTGGAGGTGACTTGCATACAGGACTATGTATGACCCTCATACATCACCCCACAGGCTAGAGGCAGTAGTTACTCTAAACCCTCAGCCTGCAAGAGATGGAGGTAGCAAAGGAGAATAGGGATTTCAGAATGGTGACCACGCATCTATACTGCTGGCTTACATGTACAAGGTTAAAAAGTACAGTTGTGTGCACTTACCATAACTGTAGATGTTCAAGTGTTCTCACTGCTGTGGTCCTAACCATTGGGTTATCCATGCTGTGGTAGCCCACAGTCCAAACACCAGAGTCAAGGTTTTGTGCATCAGCTGCTGTCGCTTGCTGGGTGACGTCAGGTTGTCGGAGCTACAAAGGAGAGCAGGCGACGCCATTACCTCAGTTTTTCTTGCCTTAACCAACCAAAGAAGTCCAATTTTAATAATTATTAGTAGCCCTGGGGTCAGAGACCCCCATAAAAATATGTGTCTCTGTAAGGACAGTAGATATCAGGGGGAAGGAGGGAGGGAAAGCATGACTGCAGCAGTGAACACACTCGAGCATCTACATTTATGGTAAGTGTGCACAACTGTACTATGTTCTTTGTGTCTCACTGCTGCAGCCCTAACCACTGGGAAGATTCCCAAAGCTGAGGAGAAGAGTGGAAGGTTGAAAGAAACTGAAGATTGGGTGAGCATGCCCTGCAGAATTGCAGAGGTAAACCCAGCCCTAGCTTTTGAGAATAGATGCAGATGGTAATGTTTGGTGAAGGTGTGGATTGAAGTCCATGTGGCAGCTTCCGGGATGCCCTTGGTGGGTACCCCCTCTAAGGAATGTTGTGGAAGTAGAGGTTGCCCTAGTGGAATGGGTTCTGATGTCCCTAGGGGGTAATTTTCCATGCAAGGAGTAGCAAAATTGGATGCAGTGTGCTATCCATTTGGAAATGGTCTGCTTGGATATTGTTTTCCCATGTGCACCTGTTTTAAAGCTGACCAAGAGCTAGTCGGTTTTGCTGAATGTCTCTGCAAGATCCAGATAAAATCTGAGTTGCCTGTGCACATCCAAAGAATGCAGCATCCTTTATCCGTTGTTCTGAGGGTTAGGGAAGAAGGTGGGCAGGTGGATGGCCTGGTTGAGGGTAACATCTGAAATCACCTTTGGCATGATGGAGGGATTGGTTCTCAGGGAAACCCTGTCTGCTTGGAAGATGATAAACGGCTCAATGGCCATTAAGGCTTGCAGTTCTGACACTCTCCTGGCTGAAGTAATAGCCAGGAGAAAGGCAGTCTTCCAAGAGAGGTACTTTAGTTTTGAGGATGCTGCAGGCTCAAAGAGAGGCAGAGTAAGCTTTTCTAAAACATAGTTCAGGTCCCAGGCTGGGGTGGGCTGTCTTCTGGGAGGCCTGATATTAGAGGCTCCTCTAAGGAATTGTTTGATAAGATGGTGGGAGAACAATGGCTGTTCTGTATCAAAGTGTGCCAAGATGGCAGAGGCATGGATCTTTATCGAGGAGGAGAGGAGAGACACTTATTAAGAAGCTCAGCAAGATAATCTAGAATAAGAGGAATGGATGGCAGATTTGTGTCTGCCCCCTTGGACTGGCTCCAGGAGGAGTATCTTCCATTTCCCAGCGTGAGATTTTCTGGTGCTGGGCCTTCTGGCTTCTGTGATGATGTCAAGGACTTGCTTGCTTAGCATAGATTCCTTGTTGGTTATGGTAGAATAAGCCATGCTGAGAGCCTGAGAGTCTGAAGGTCTGGGTGCAGCATTGATCCACCCCGAGATAGCAGGTGAGGTGTCAGAGGTAGTTGCCAGAGGGGCTGGTGAGATAGGCTGCGCAGCAGTGGGTACCAATGCTGTCTGGGCCAATCTGTGGAAATGAGTATTGCTCTTGTTTTTTTCTCCCTTATCTGGACTTACTTTTGGAATGAGAGGAAGAGGTGGGAATGCATACAGAAAGAGGGTATTCCAAGGGAAGGTCAGGGCATCGACCTTCCAGGCCAGGTGATGGTACTCTCTGGTGCAGAATTTCTGTACTAGGTGATTTAAATGAGAGGCAAAGAGGTCCACCTGGGGGGGGGGGGAGTCCCTCATGTGTGGGTAATTTGCAGAAAAATGTCTCTGTGGATTTGGCATTCATGTGGGTCCAGCAGGTTTCTGCTTAGGTGGTCTGCTAGGGTGATGTTGACGCCCGGTAGGTATTGGGCTATAAGATGTAGTTCCATGGATGAGGCTGCTAGCCACAGGTTCATGGCTAGTCTGCACAGGGTAAGATTGAATCCCTTCTTGTTTGTTGATATACTACATGACTGTGGTGTTGTCTGTTTTTGTGAGAAGAACCCCTGGTTTGAGGTAGGGTTTGAAGGATGCCAGAGAGTTTTGCACTGTTATCATTTCCTTTGGGTTGATGTGCAAGGGTAGTATCTGTTTGTCCCAGAGACCTTGGGCTCATCTGCCTCCTAGGTGGGCACCCCAGGCAATGTCTGAAGCATCTGTAGTTATGGTCTGGTCTGATGGACGGAGGGTGAATGGAAGTCCCTT
This sequence comes from Protopterus annectens, assembly GCF_019279795.1. Classification (NCBI taxonomy): domain Eukaryota; kingdom Metazoa; phylum Chordata; order Ceratodontiformes; family Protopteridae; genus Protopterus; species Protopterus annectens. The sequence continues at coordinate 60,606,057 of NC_056726.1, read as the reverse complement.
GTTCAGAGCACAGGCCTGGGCCCACCAGAGGAACTCTGATCTTATGCAAGGGATCACAGGCAGGGAGGTGCCCAGAGGTTGTGAGTGTTGACAGCATATGTTCTTTAGGTATCACTGAATTTTCCTCATGTTCAGTCTGGCCAGAGGTACCAGGAGGATGCATGAGGCAATGTACCCTAGAGCTTGCAGGAATTTCCTGACAGAAAGCTGGGTTTGGGAGGTCAGAGTAGTGACGTATTTTGGTAGGGAACTTTGTTTTTCTGGGTACAGAAAGGCCATTTGCTCCCAGAAATATGATTTTCCTGGCAGGTGTCTGTTTTGATTTCCTTTTGTTGGTAGTGAACCCCAAAGAGGTGAGTAGGGTTTTTACAAATGAGAGGTGCTGCAGGAGCAGTTCCTTGCGGTCTGCCTGGATGAGACAGTCGTCCAGGTAAGGGTAAATCTGTACATTGTTTTGCCTGCAAAAGGCAATGGCAGGAGCTAGACATTTGGTGAATACCCTGGGAGCAGTAGATATGCCAAATGGCAAAGGAGAGAATTAAAAGTGTAATGATCCTGCTCTGAAGCGCAGGAATTTTCTAAATTATTCCCTTATTGGGATGAGCAGGTAAGCATCCTTTAGGTGTAAGGTGACCATCCAAGCTTTGTTTGGCAGCATTGGTAGAAGCTGTTGTAAGGTAAGCATTTTGAATTTTAGGATTACCAGGAAGGTATTGAGAAAGGATAGGTCCAGGATGGGATGCCAAGTCCCCTCTCTTTCCTGGGAACAAGGAATAGTCTGGAATAGAATCCTTTTGCAAACTGTTCTGGAGGCACAGGTTCTACTGCCCCTAGGGATACTAGGTATTGCACTTGTTTTAGTGCTTCTGCCCACTGGTTTGGAGATAGGTCTGGGTACCCTCTTGGAGGTGGTAGTTCTCAGAAATTGAATTTGTACCCCTGAGCAATGATTTTTAAGACCCATTGATCTTTTGTTAGAGAGTTTCAATTTTCTCTGCATAGAGACAGCCTTCCTCCTAGCTTTTGGTGTGCTGGAGGCAGGCAGAGATGGGAAAGGTAGTCATCGAGAGTTTTTTTCCATACAGGGTTGTTTTTGAACTCCATGCTCTAGTGTTCGAGGGGGGGCACTGTTTAATTCTTTGCTGGCCATGAGTTTGAGTCCTGGTAGGTCTGTCCCTAAGGGTTTTGCCTTGTGCCTGCATATTTGGTGCAGGCAGTGATTAGAGGGAAAATTTCTGCTGAACCTAGGAGGTTGTAGTTGAAGAAAATCTTTAACAGTCTGCATCGATTTTGCTTTGTCTTCCATCTTTTTAAGTATTGCTTTAGTTTTCTATCTGAACAAGCGGTCTTTGTTAAAAGGTGAATCCATGACTTTAGCTTTGACATGATCTAGGAGAGGTTGTTCCTTCAACCATGCATGTCTTCTGATAACAGATCCTGTCACTGCTGCCCTGCTAGAAGTTTCTAGGGCGTCAAATCAACAGTGCAAGGAGTGCTTTGCCACCTGAGATGAAGAGTGCAGTAATTCTGCTAACTCTTTATTGTTGGCAAAATCTGGTAAAGCAGAAATTTTCTGTTTCAAAAGTTCCAAAGTGTGTTATTGGATCTGCTATAGGATTTCTGTAGAGGAATTTATGTGAGTCTACCCTGTAGTACCTGTAAGGTTTTCTGGGGGCCGAGTAAGGCTGGATTCTTGGTAAACATCATCTACCACCTCTAAGATGGGTGGGATGGCCAGAGGCCCATGCTGGGGTAGGTCCAAAAGCTCTCTTGGTCTTTTCTAGGATGGAGGGAAATCCATTGATTTCTATTGGAAGTGTTCCCTGAGGGTATGGAGGGTTTCCCCAAAGGAAAAGTCCTCCGGAGGTGATGCAGAAGGAATAGATTCTTCTGCATCTGAGTCTTCATAGGCAGTAAGAGGATTTTTCTCTTCAAAAACAGAGGAGTCAGATCCTTCTGAGTCTAAATCCGATTGGATGTCTGGAGAAGGATCCCTTCTCCTTTTGGCTGGAGTGGCCTGATTACCCCGGATGAAAGTGATGAGATCCTCTTGTCATTTTAAGCATTCTAGTTTGAGGAAGGGGAGGACTAGGGAATGGAGACTTTTTGCTGTTTTCTTAGGAGTAGCTCTAAGTCTGGCCTGAAGAGTATCCCCCTGTGCTGTCGGGTGTGTCAGTCGGAAGAGAGGGATAAGGCCCTGAAGTGAAATCCGAAGTGCGAGCAGTATCCTCTGAAGCCGGTGCCTGCTTAGTGGCTCTGGACCCAATAGAGGCAGAGACAGCTACTCCTAAAGGGTCTCAGTAGAGGCCTGCGAAGGAACTGAGTTGGGCATCAGGGGCTGTGAAAGTGCCTCACTATATTCTGAAGAACTGATGATCCATTTAGCGGTGGTGTGATTAGAAGGCTTGGCCTTATGCAGTCTGTCTCTATCCTTATCTTTATGTTTTTTTGGAATATCTGTGGTTTGCTGACTGACTGATGCCATATCAGTAATCGTAGATAGAAGATGAAAATATCTGGCTACAAACAGAGCGCTATGACGAATAGTTCTAGGATTAAAGAGGGCACAGAACCGACAGCGGGGTACATTGTGATCTGGGCCTAAGCAAGTAATGCAGTCTCGGTGTGGTATTTGCTTTCCACAGGCAAGACAGTTATTGACTTTTTCGGACATCGGTTAGTGTAAGAAAAAGGAAGAATCCCCAACAGGGTACTTAGCTTTAGACGTTTCCAGCTGAAGTTTGAAAACTGGAAACAGCTGACTGGCACTGTTGCGAATTGCTTCTGCTACAGGCTCCATGACAAGAAAGACTGAGGTAATGGCATTGCTTGCTCTCCTTTATAGCTCAGACGACCTGACATCACCCAGCAAGCGGACAGTAGCTGACGCAGAAAACCTTGACTCTGGTATTTGGACCGAACCGACTGAGGGGGTACCACAGCATGGATAACCCAATGGTTAGGACTGCAGCAGTGAGACACAAAGAATATCACTGCATTTCACTAAGTTACTGTGGTTGTAGAATTTTGGAATACTTCAGATTTAGTAATGCAACAATACAGGATTGTTTTCAAGTAGGACATCAAGGCAGTAACCTAGTAATACTAACCAACTACTTCCTTATAGTAAAAGTTAAAATGAAAGGTAACACCTCAGAGTTTGTAGCACTAGAAATATATAATACACATGGTTTTCCCAAACTTTATCTAAATGTTGACCACAGTCCTTCAGTGACTGCGGGTTAGTATTTTGAAATGTTTTTTCAGGTTAAATAAAATGTTTCGGAAACTATCCTAGTCATCTTGCTAAGTGACTTCAACCATTCTAAAATGAACTGGGACTATTTGCCAGCTTTAGGAAAGTATGAATAGATTTTTGGACTGCCTTATACTGAAAGGGATGGAAAAATTAAAGACCCTACTAACAATAATATTGTCTTGGATTTTGTAGCAACAGATGTGGGTTCTGTTCGCTCAGACATTATTATTACTTCACCACTTTATTTATCAGACCACTAATGTAATTGCATTTTAACTTAATCACAGTTTATTTATTTTACCTGTTTGTTGACTGCAGTTTATTTTATTTTACCTGTTTGTTGACTGGGTAAGTCCACTGTATATCGGTGTCCCTTTTCATGGTGACCTAAGCACTGCCTGGTTAAGTGACTTGCTCAGAGGAACACATTAGGCAATTGAAGGAGGAAGAAATTAAACCCTGTGCACTGGGCATAGGAAACAACTCATTAACAGCTCAGACATTTTGTCCTCTGTACCAACTGCTGATTGGTTGGCAAAAGCTGCCAAAAGTGCTAAACAAAACCAAGAAGAAGAAGAAGAATTATAACAGAATTTATTATTCATGGGTATTAAGTGAGATGATTCTGGAGCTGACTGGGACATGGAATATAAAAATAGGGCACATTTGTTTCCAATTTACTGAAAAAACTGTTCTAAACAATAAAATGAGCAAGAAAAGTAGTAAAATGCTATACTAGTCGAACAAGAAACTATAACATTACATAAGAAAAACAAATATACCATTGTCTAGTAGTTGACAAAGATTAAGGTTACAAACTAGAGTTCCTGCTGTACAGGGTTTGATCCCCTCAGCCCTCGTTTCCCTCTTGTGCTACCTTGAGCAAGTCACTTAACCAGACATTGCTCCCACGTTGCCTCTGAAATGAGAAAATGTCCATGGGCCTACCTGGTTACCAAATAGGATTATGATTAGCATGATTATTATTACTATGTTTACAAGAAA
>NC_056726.1:60279293-60296793 GCF_019279795.1 Protopterus annectens | reverse complement strand
GTTAGGGGCTTTTGTGTATGTTAGTGTGTGTTTTGGCTGTGATGTGTGTGTGCAAGGGGCTGTGAAATGTGTGTGTGAGTTACGTTTGTGTGTGATCTCGGAGTTAATATATATAAGTAGGGGGGGTGGGCGCAGCCCCCCACATGGGGGGGTGCAGGGTGGCTAGCCCCCCTGCTTGTCTGTAGTGCAGGATAGTTTGTTTGATTGTGGAGGGAGATTGTGTATGTGTGTGGTGTATTTGTACTGTAGGTTCGTGATTCTAAATTTTGCAGTTATGGGGTTTCAGTATTTAAAGGTTTCGGCTATAGAATTTCGAAATAATGAAATTCGTGATTTCAGTATTTCGGGATTCTATAGTGAACCCATATATACACATACATACAGACATATATATATATATATATATATATATATATATATATATATATATATATATGCGTGTGTGTGTATATATTATATATATATATATATATTAATCTTTTCTCTTGATCAGATCATCTGCAATCAGTTTCCAAACAAACCCTGGCCCAAAGTCTTAAAAAAGGGAACTAATCACTCTACTCTTTCCTGGTTTACATATTCCTCTACTACAAAAAAAATCAAGCCATGACATATTTTTCCCCGATTTACATACCCTTCCATAAAAAAAAGTCTTAACGAAAATGTTATGCAATTTTATTTCTTACCATGCAGAAATAACACCACTTGTTATATTTTTCCTCTAAAAACTGATAAATAGGTATACAGCATATGCCAGATACATTTTTAAGTGAAAAGTTACTCCTCCTCTTTTTTCTAAATTTCCCAATTTATATACACAAATAATTAGAAAGTTATAGGTTTTCCTAACTGTGGCTATTAAATGTATCACTTCCTTTTGGAAACCAGTGGTTTCTCAAAATGTTGTTGACTGGTTTCAGTGGATTCAAGCACTATGTGCACAGGAATTCTTAAGCATCCCTTAATAAAAGAAAATATATACCCTTCACATGTAAATAGCCCGTGATCTGGTCACAACCTGGAGAATCAGTACAATTCTAGATACAATATACTCAGACTCTACCCTTACAACTATTCACCACCCACCCCCAAAAAATCAGCGTGTTCTAGACTTTTGAAAACTTTTTAATAAATAGTAGCTCTGTTTGCCAAAAAGGTGCAACGGGTAGCATTCCCACCTCACAGCAATAGGTTCTCTCTGATTAAGTTCTTGGCTGTGTTGCCTTCGATGTTGAGTCTGCATGTCCTCCATGTGCTTGTACGGGTTTCCTTTCACATTCCAAAGACATGAAATAAGTGGACTGGGGGACTCTAAATTGTCCCAATAACGAATGAATGAGATAGAAAAATTCACTTTATTTAAAACACGAAACAAAGCTTTCGGGTATAACCCTTCTTCAGTGTTTGTTAATATGTTTTAAACTAAAAACATTTTCATTATATAACAAGGACAGACAAAAACCACATGACACAGCCCACCTATAAGATAATACTTAAGGAAAAAACAATTTACAATTAAAGCTACATAACTATATTTAAAACCATATAAAACACAAATACATTATTAGTGTTTAAAAAAGTATATAAATCATAAAATAATTTTTATATAAACGTATTTATATAAAATAAACAATACATAAATCATAAAAGAAGAAAACGTATGTTAACATTTAGTGATACTGTTTCTGTCTGAATTCCAACATTGGTTTGATGGTAACTACATTATTTAGTCCAGGTTTCTTATCAGCATTTAACCTGACAATCCATTTATATTTAGCAATATCAAGTTTATTAATTGTATCACCTAACCTTAAACACTTATTATTATTTGCAACACTTTAAATAAAGCTATGCTTTTCATTCTCATCTCTTTTATGTTGTGCTAAGGCATTAGTTAGAATATGCCTTCTCATTTCTGATTTATGTTCAATGATTCTTTCTTTTAATGATCGTGAATATTTCCCGATATAAAATGCAGAACATAACGTGCAAGTAGCCAGATATACAATCAAGGTGGTCCTACATGTTGCTTGGCATCGAATATCGAACTTGATTCCACTAGTTGGATGTACAAATATTTTATCCGTGCATATGTCTCTACAACAACTACAAGCATAGCATGGTATAGTGCCTATTTTATTCATTATTGTTGGCATTACATTTAATTCAAAATCTTTATAACAAAGCCTAATCTTCAAATTGTACATATTTCTATGTGCAAATTTAGGAAGACTACCTAGAAATGTATTTAATTCAGGCTGAGCCATAAGAACAGGCCAGTTCTTTTCAATTATTTTCTTAACATATTTTGATAAATTAGTATATGTCGAGGTATATCCTAGAATATCATCTGATAGATCATTCTCATTAGCTTGAGTAACTATATCACTATAAAAAGGTTGTGCATAACTATTCCTATTTTTTAATATATCATCCTTTATTTCATTAACTTTTATCACCTTATAACCTCTATCATAAAATTTGGAACACATGTTTTACATTTGTTGTTTACATCTATAAATATCCGTGTTGAGTCTACTAACACGTAGTAACTGACTTTTAATTATTCCACGAAATACATGACCAGCATGCATACTATTTGTGTGTGTATATCTATTTACTTGTACCTTTTTCTGAAAAACTGTGATTTCTAACATGTTGTCATCATTTTTACATATTTCAACATCCAGAAAGGATATTTTCAAATTAGATGAACACAATGTAAATTTCAGAAATTCAGTAGTATCATTGAAATAGGATACAAAGCTTATTAGTTGCTCTTGTGTACCTTCCCATAGAAGAAAGCAGTCATCTACAAAACGTTGGTACAATAATATGTTGTTTTTATATAAGTTGTTATCACCATATATATATTTTTTTCCCATTGGCTAAGAACAATATTCGCGTATGTGTTGGCCATGGGCGTACCCCATGGCTACACCAGCGATCTGTAATATTGTTTGTTAAACATGAACACATTTTTCTCCAAAATTATTTCCAGTTTACTACACAAAACTTCAATGTCCCTTTCCTGTATTGTTTGCATTTTCACATAGAAAACTACGGACAGCATCAACGCCATAAGCGTTAGGTATGACTGTGAACAAAGATGCTATGTCCATAGTCACCATTAAATATTGGCGTTCTCTATTCTTAATATACCACTAATATAACTTTTTTTAGGAAATCACCTGTGTCCTTTATATAACTAGGACACAGGGGCAAATATTTACCAAGTCTCTCTTGAATGTAGATAGGGGCTCTGTCGACCAGCCTTGCCCTGATACAATAGGCCGCATCGGCGGTGATATAGCAAATTTATGTAGCTTAGGTATACCATAAACTACTGGTATAACTGGAGTTGAAACAGAAAGGTAATTAAAAATTTCTAATGTCACCTTGCGCCTGTAAATCATACACGAACATGTTCACAACACCAATGATTTTCTTAACATCAAATGAACTAATCTCCCTAAAAGTTTATCATCCAAAAAATTGTACATTGAGACTCTAAATTGTCCATAGGTATGAATGAATGCATGTGTAACACAGATGAGATATCTGGTCGCCTACTTTTGTTACCCTCCTTTGCCTTGTTAAGCTATCCATGTGGTCATTCTGGGAGTCCTCTACAACTTGTAATAGAGAGAGACAGAGAACACACATTTGGATTTTAAATGAACTACCACATTACTCTAACACTTCACACAAGTATACCTATTTATTATGATGGTGTGCTTCGTGCAAGACAGCCTCTTTCTTCTTCCTTCCCATTTTCTTTATTCTTCCTTCTACTTGTATGCCATTTCTGTTGTTGCTAGTATTTCAAAATAGCAGCTTAAAAGGATAACTTGTCCGGCAGCTGAGAGGTGACAAGGTTACTGATAAAGTATAGTATGAAAACACAATGTCTAATGACTTTCAGCTTGAAGAAGCACAAATAAATAATCATACACAAATGTCTGCACTATATATTTTTTTCAGAAATTAAGAGGTAAATTATTACAAAATGTAACCGCAAGGACATGGCTGTGATCAAATTAGCATAGCCTTGCAAGTTGGAAGTCTGCTTACTTTTCAAAGCATAGATTCATAACATCAAATTCATGTACCCTTGCCCATGAGACCATCAAAATAAAAGCTATATGTTTAGCGAACAGTACTGCAATGCTCACTTTACTTCCACAAGACTCTGTCAAAAACATTATCTTTAGTAACTATTAAAATTCAGGTTTAACCTGTCATCCAATATAACCAAAAATACCTATAACCAGGTGTTTCACAAAGATTACATGCAAAGACAAATCACAATTTTCTGATGTTCTATTTTGTTTCCAACTCAAGGTTTAAGCAACAATGGAAGCTGCTATACCCATATGCAAACAGAAATCAGACTATCTTCTCATATACTACCATCTTGTACCTGCAGGGAATAGACTGCTTGGTACTCAAAAGGGGCCATCCAACCAATCATGCATGCAAATGAGCTGTATATAAATCTTCCTCCCTCCTCTTTATACTTACTGTGTTAAAAAGCCTAAAACAGTGAAAAGACTCATGATGTTTACAGACACATAGCACATTTACAGTTTTCGGATAAAACGCAATGACAGCTACAGAGCAAACTTTTTTTGGAGACTTATCAGTTAACTGCTCAAAACCAGGTATTCCAGTGCCTGTCAACAATTCCTGTTTAGCAAAAGTACTATGGCTTATCAAATCTTACTGCATGTTCTGAACTTTGTAGCAAGATAAACTTATCAGCGAAGATTAAAATATTTACAACTTCATTTTATCTGCCCATATGATCTATACCTACTTCTACCATTCTCTTAAAGTAATAAATAACTACCATATTAAGGGAGAGGCAGAAATATAGAACATCATATATTATACAATACATTAGAGTGATGCACATTTGCATTTCAAGTCATGGTTGTTAATAACAACCTAGCTGACACTTGCTAACTCAGTCAGTGGTTTGCTAACATAACTAACCATTCCTTGATCATACAGTTTTAAACATCAAGATTGCTAAACAAAACTATAAACTAATAAAGCAACAGCATCAACAGCTGAGAAAAGCAATACCATCAGCACTTGCTCTTGTACCATCATACAAATGGCGTTGAGTGGTGAGTGCTCCATCAAGACATGCACACCAGTAAACTCTGCTCAAATAATTTCTATTTTCCATCACTTTCACTTCACTATGCAACCATATGGATCACAAATCTTTAACTCCCACAGAACACACAAAGACTGCATTAATAATCAAATTACCCCTTTACTTAAGTAAGCTTGTCACACTGGCATACAAGTTTGAAATCTCTTTGAAATATTTTCAGATGAGCAAGTTTTCTTAGACTTAAATTACAAAACTCAAACAGTTCTTAAGTTCAACAAGCAACAGCTTTCTCTAATCACATCTATAAAAAAATGCATATGCCTTTCCTGCCTGTATCGATAGCAGTGCTTCAGGCAGTCTTCCTCTAGGCCCTTTGGTCTCTGGCCTTGAGTAGCATCTAATTAGATTACAAGAATCCCACCTGTATAGCTCTCGTGGACATGTTCTTGCCTGGGTATCACACTCCCACCTGTACAGCTCCATCCCTCTAATCCCTGTGCTGTAAGAGGCAACCATCTCTGTTGCTTTCCAATTTTTTTTTCATTTACTTATTTCTTTGGCTCCACCTACAGGTTCACTACCTAACAGCAGAAATATCTGTCAGGTTTACTATCTGACAGAAATTCCTACTGCCTTTGGTACATTTAACTGAAAGACAGGTCAAGGTCTTTTAATTCCACTGTATTACATACACCCTTCTTTTGCTCAGACTTACAGATATAAGCTAGACCACTGACCCACTGACTCCTGGCACAGCTGGCCAGCTAATCTGATGGGATAATTCTGACACTTTCAGATTACAGTCTTCTAAAAGCACCCCATGATATGAGTGCTATAGCTAACTGGATCTTCCTTCCATCTTGCAACAAGCCTTTTAACTTTGCCTCATGGCACTAACTGGATTTTGAAATGTTACAAGACCAAATATCCTAGACAGTACATCTTCTTTATCTCTGATCACAATGACTTTCAAGGGTTATTCAAATTTGGCAAACATCCTTATAGAACAATCCAATGAATGATTTCCTTCAGTTATAGTCTTTGACAAAGGTCGTTCCTCATTTGTTACCACTGAACACCAACATGTTGTGATCTGGCCTGGATCTGCACCTTTACTCACTGGGTCTCTTCCTATGTGGGAGGAATTCATGTCAGACACACACTCTTGTTTGGTTTTATTACTGCCGTTGCTTTCCTCACATACTCTATACCAGTGCTTTCACTTTTCTGGTGGGCTCTTAGTATTTCACTTTGTTACTACCTTCATTTTATTGCTTTCTTTATTCCAGTTGGGCTTTGTATTTGTGTTATTGCATTACTTCAGTTTGCTTTATTTCATCGGTTTCTTGATGCTAAATTACCTGGACCCACTCTCCTACAGAGTTCTTAATAGAACCCTTACCTCATTTTTAACAGACTTGCACTTTGAAGAAGAGAGATCTGTCCTTTAAAATATTGTATTATTACTTCCTTTCATAAGCTCTTTGCTTTTATTGTGATTCACACTATTTTTTTTAACCATTTTGAAGTTTGGAGTGGACCACTCTGCTGAACATTTATCGCTCACAAGCCGATATAATTTCAGCTTTCATACAGTGTTATATGCCCAATCATGTAACTAATTTACTTTTGCTGTGGATCTTCTTTCTCCAACATGTACTTCTTTAATCCTTCATCCTGTCATGTAGTCCTCACACAACTATAGCTCTGCTGGGGACTCTTTCTCGACAAGAAACCCAAAATGGATTACACTACATTTTTAAACTGGAATAAGTTGTACATAAAAAGCTTGCACTTCCTTTAACCGTAGCCTGTTCCTGTTTTAAGCCACAACTCTTCCAAACTCAACCTTGTCCATGGCACAACAGGTAGTACATTTGCCTTCAGTGCAGAAGACTGTGGGGGTTCCATTCCCACACCAAGTAGACTGACTGCGGATACCACAATGTAGCATAAGGGTGTGATCACTTATGAGCGTGTTGTCCTTTGGATGAGATGTTAAACTGAGGTCCCATCTGCTTGAGTTAGTGGTAGCTAAGGTGGATGAAAGTGATCCCATACCACCTATCAAAAAGGGTAGGGGTCCCATCTGCTTGAGTTAGTGGTAGCTAAGGTGGATGAAAGTGATCCCACACCACCTATCAAAAAGGGTAGGGGAAGTTCCCAATGCCCTGCCCAAATTTCCCTATTAGTATAAATACCATTTGGGATCTCCCCTGAGAACGTGGCACTGGCCTAGTGGGACTGACCTGGTCAACAAATGAACAAAACACAGAAAACACTATATTTATGGACTAACACCAGGTACGTGCATAGGCTCTGCCCAACACATTTACATGGTTGGTTTGTATGTTTTCAATCCATCGCAGGTCATTTTGAGTCAAGTTTTTAAACCATTGTAGTTTAGATTTCATGTGAACCAGAGTTTCCTTTACATCCCAAACTTGTTTTGCAGTCTCAGGCTCACTTCAGAAATCCATTTGCTTGTGAATATCTGCATCACCTTGGTCAAACATTCCTTTTAAAAAGATGTATAATGATTTAACTGTTTTACTTTGCAACTGCTTAAGGTCAGCAATCAGCCCTTTCTGAAAATCAACCCCTCCCTTTGTATTTGTTCTCAGACTGCATTCACCTTTTGTAGGAACCTTTCAAGCACCATTTTTTTTTAATTTCTCACTTTTCCTCCATCAATAGGACCTCACCTGGTACCTCCAGTACCAGCACCCGATCAGTCCATTTCTTCCACAGGGATGAGGGATCGGCAATCCTGGCCTAAGTGAGAACCCTACTGCCCATTCACTCTTGCCTGGGAAGCTCCATCATCACATCCAATCTCAGATGGTGAGAGTAGGGTGCTGTGCAATGGTCCAGCATGATGGTCCTGTAGGGAAGCCTACTCACTCTGTAGGTGGACCACCCCCCCCTGACTGAGGCTGATCAAACTCTGAAATGACTGCCTTCCAAGTACGCCCCTACTCACAGTTCCCTAAGCCTGTACACCATGAGTGAAACATCTAGTTCTTTTAAGTATCACCTATGTGGTGAGTCTAAGCTGCATCCCCCCAACCACCCCACCCATGATGGGCAAGTCAGCAGTAGTTGCTCACTTCCATCCTCCATGGTCAACTTCTAGATATACTCAAGCCCATAATCAAACCTAAGTCACCTGTGCCTATGTGAGGACTTCATCCCTTTACGTCAAGAAGCTGGGATTTATTTCTCACTCTGCTCAGCAAAAGCATTCCCTAATGTTAGTTTTATTTCTTTAAAGCAACCATCCACAAACCCAATATTTCCTCCTTTAAAGAGAGCGAGTCTCTCTGAAAATATACTTACTCCTTATTCCACAGTCAAGCCTCTCTCCAAAACCATAAACCAAATCAGAGTTTTTGTAGTGCCAAAATACCACACAGAACTTAAATTGCATTGCTGTAATGTCCCCATTTTCAGTGAGTTTATTTCATTTTAATTAGGTTCATTTAATCAGTTTGCCATTCTTTACATTTTTCTCCTTACCGTTTTATAAGCATTCAACAGCCACATGGCTTTCAGATGGACTTATTTGACTAAAAAAAAACAAGAAACGAGTCATTTTGTTCTGCTTCCAAGTCATACACACCATCTTTAATATGTAGCCTTTCAGACGTATTACTTAGCATATTCAGTTTGCTAGATGTGTATCACATACCTCTCAAGTGTACCTCATTACGAGGAACGTACCTCATTTGGGGTCTTAAAAAGTTCATGTTCCTCAAAGTTCCTCAATGCTCCACACTGAAAGTCTCTGTCACACATTCAGTGTTAGGAATTTTTTTTAAGTGAAATCCATGGTAAATAGAAATGAATCATATTAATTAATTTAAAGATCTTCTTTATAAGTAAAACCAGCATATTTTAACCATCCTATGGCCTTCCTAGTTGAAGTTGTTAGTAAGCCATTAGTATGTGTTCCACATTTTGCCCATTTGTTCTACATTATGAGGGCTAGTGTTCCTCATTTTGATGATGGAAGGTTGAGAGCTATGGTGTATCAAACGAGTTTTCTTGTTGCCAGCTGGATTTTATCTCACACAGTGTTCTAGCTGCAATAACAATTTCCAGCATACACAGTTTAGTAATCACTCTGCTTAACTTTTCATCGTCAATATTTCATGTATTTAGTTCCTCAGATCACTTTGCTGTATGCCAGCAGCACCTACAGACACATGGAGCTGGTTATCAGCACCCTGCTTGATTTCAACTTGTATTTCAGGCAAACTTAATATCACAGTTTTGCCAGTTTGAAGCTTATATAGAACCCAGTGCCATGCTGGTTTCTTAGTAACGTGTTTTTCCATCAGCAGTTTCACCCTATTTAATCTTAACATTACTGTCACTATTGCTTCTTAGATGCTAGTTTACTTTTACTTTTAGTACCAGGATTTTATCTTATTGGTGCAAACAGTGCATTTCAGCCAACAAAGTCTATTAAGTTTCAGTATCACATTTTTACAGTGCCTGTGTCTATTAGTTCAAACAAGCATAGGATTCATTACTTAGAACAGCACATTTCTTTAAAAAAAAGAAATGCATAAGAACTGAAAGTAATGTTTACCAACTTGTAACTTTTTCAGTTTTTGTTTCAGTACTTATTTCTGTTGGTACAGACTTCTTTTACAGAGCAACAACTAGACTTTTTGGAGTCAGGTCATTGGCAGCAATATTTGCTTAGTTCATCATTTTTTTTTTTTACTACAGCTTCTAGACAAACTTTACCTTTTTTAAGCAGACCATGTTCATACTTTATATGCGCTAGTAATGCTTTCTTAAATACAGTCAGTTTCAAAAATTTCTAGTGCATGTACTACCTACCACAAGACCATTTTTCCACTTGCATTTCTGTCAGCAGCAGAGTAGCTTCGGTAAACACCTTTTGCCACGCAATTAGTCTGCAATTTCATGTCAATTTCTGAACAAGCATTCAACAGTATTTGCGATCTGCCTATAAGCCTCCAGTACTTTGTTAGAAAAGATAATCAAGTACTTAAATTAACAATACTAATGCAACATGAACATATTCACTGTCATACCAGTTATATATACAGTTTTAAACACTTCTGTGATCAATTGCAATGCTGTCTTGCAAATACATTGTTTAGTTCAAGATCCAGGTAAATGAACAAAACAAAAGAAAATTTATTTCCTCAGTGGCATACATAGGTCATTACTTATACTGAATTTCGGAGCACAGACATTGTTAACACCCAGCCAAGCAACGTTTCCCTCTGGGTATAAATGGTTCACAGTACTGACCAAAGATGAGCTTTACTGAGACACAGAACAGATATATCCACCCAACTAAATGCAGTTTAAGAATACCGATGCCTCACTCTCTCTCTTTCTATGAAGTATGTTCTTCATGTAATGTTCACTCGGGAGTTAAAATGCACTTTATATTGCAACAGTAATAGCACATAATTGAATTTTGCCCACATATGAACATTACTATGGTGTCTTGAGGCTACCCATTATGGAACTCTACCCAAATGGCACGAATTGTTCATCTTCCATCGCTTTCATGAACCACAAATCCTTGACCTCCACACAACACACAAATGGTGCATTTATCAATCAAATCATGTAACCCTGTCACAGCCACATAAAAATTTAACTTTAAAAAGCTGAGATATATACAATTCTCTTCACATTTAAATAATAGTATTTCACTAAAGTTCAACAATCCATAATTGTCTCCAGTCTCATCCAACTAAATGCACAGGCCCTCCGGACCTGCATCCATGGCCCTATTTCAAACCATCTGATCTCTGCTCTTGGACAGGACCTTACCAGAGTATCAAGCTCTCACTTGTATAACTCTCTTGGACAGGTTCTTGACTGGTAGTAGACTTCCACATGCATAATCCCTTTTGGCCAAGGGTCCATCTGCATTCCTCCTCATTAAGAGGCAAGAGTCTCTGTTGCTTCCAAACTCCATTTTCTTTTTATAGGTGAAATATTATTTTGACTCCACCTTTAGGCCATCTCATTACCTGTAAGATGTTACAACAGTCTGCCTTCATCTATAAACCATTTTACTGACTAACTAATCCAGGTCTTCCAACTCTATTATATCACAGAATGTATAAATGATAGGTTTCACATAAGATATAATCGTCAGTGATATGATTATACTTAAGGAAAACAGAGACCACTAAGTTAGTAACAGAGAAGCACAGTTCAACCTTCCTCCAGTAGCAAAACCATAATATCTTCCTTAGTGACGTTATAGCCATACTTCTAACAAAAGTAATATTTTAAACTATAATGTGAAACAGGCTGCCAATCTACCTGTGTCCTCCTGAAAAACTTTCCAAGTTAAAATGCTTTAATTCTTCCCAATGGTACCATCTTTAGTGGCACCTTATTTCTGTATTTGCCACTATGTCCCAAGAATCTCATAGCTCCTATCTAGACCTACTGGGGATGCTCACCATTACAGCAAATGCCCTATTCATGGGAGACTAACTACCCTTCTATAAACTGGGAAACATACACTGCCTCAAACTCAAAGGCACAATTATTCCTGGACTTTATTACACAAATACCCTTGACTAGACAGTTAACACACCCACCAGAGTTTCAAACATACTGGACCTGGTACTCACCAATATGGGAGAGTTCTGCACCCCCCATGTCACGTCTTCACTGGTGAGGTCAAACCACAAAGCTGTATCCTTAGAAATAGAAATCGACTCAGCAAATCCTGTAACAAGAACTATTACAGAGCAAACTATATTCTATTAAGCGACAGTTTGTCAAAATTTACTGCTCCTCCTAACCATGAGTTCAAAGCAAGCTATGCAGAACTGTTCACAATAAATTACTGTACAGAGGCTACTGTACCTACTAGAAGTACACTTAAAACAAACTCTAAAAACAAACCACACTGGTAGAATCCTAATCTTAACAGGGTCTTTAAGGAAAGGTAAAAAGTCATGGCTAAAATCAGGAAGAGCAACTCCCATAATGATAAAAGCTCCCTATTTAAACTAAACTGGAAATGAAGAGGACTAATTAAGTCCAATAAGGTCAGTTATGAAGTCAATATAACCTGAAAGGCTAAAAACAACCACAAAGCCTTCTAAGACAATGTCCATAACCTCAAAGGGCAACACACAGCACTGTGCCAAGGATCAGTTGTGCCACCTTCACTGAGCAGAACAACACAGCAGATAAGCTGACTGATAAATTCAGCTCAAACTTCAACCCCCCGCCTCCCTCATGAAATAACTACTAGCATACCCATCCCAAACTAGTAGCATAGAGCAGTTCCTGGTGGCACTCGCTAAAGCCAAAACCATAGCCTCAGTGGGCCCTGAAAATGTCTCAGGATGCCTCCTAAATAGCTTGAAACATTACCTATCAAGACTGTTTGAGTCACTTTTCAACTACAGCCACAAAACAGGCTATATACCATGAGAATGGAGGACTGCAAATGTTATCCCACTTCACAAGGGTGAACCATCAACTGACCCCGTAAACTACAGACCCGTTAGTCTGACTAGTCTAAAATGCAAAGCCATGGAAAGAATTATCATGGAAATGAGCAACAAAGAAACAGGCAGCCTTCAGCTACTGGCTCCAACCAAGCTTGTCTTTGTCAAGGGAAGCTCACACCCATTACACCTGGCAGACTTCTTTGAGAAGGTCACCAAGGCAATGGATGAGAGAAGACTGTTCAAACTGCTCCCTAGACCTGGATAAGGAGTTTGATACAATATGCCACTTGGGTATACTTGACAAACTCATCAAACTAGGCATAAACCCCTGCATAACTCACTGGAGTGTCAGCTGGCTCACAGGAAGTCAGGGTTAGTAAGACTACTTCCATTAACAGACCAATGACAAGTAAGATACCTCAGGGCTCGGCGATGGGACCAGTCCCATTTGGCAACTATTTCACAGAGTTAAAGGCTAATGTCAAGAGACTTTGGCTTACCTAGTTTGCAGATGACTGCAAATTGGGAACTATATGACATAAATATCTTACAAGAGGATCTAACACAGACAAAAGGCTGCTGTCAAAGTCACAGATTAAAACTCAATGCCAAGAAATGCATTATAGTGCCTTTTTGTATAATGGCCACTCAGGCTAATTACTTCATCAATAAGAGAACACCTAAGAGATGACCCAGTAGTCAGGAATTTGGGAACATATGTAGCCAGTAATCTGCCCTTTTACCAGCAGGTGGCCAAGGTAGTAAAAAAATCATTCTAGGTAACCCAACTAATGGGCATAACATCCAAATGCAACATCCCAGGTCTGGACTTCATGTCTCTGATAAAGGAGGACAGTAACTATGTCCAAACTAACATACCCTTCCATAACCTTAAGAAGCTTCCTAACATACCCCCCCCCTAACAAATACTCATGATATACAGGGAAATAATTGGGTTGGGTTGCATTGCACGGATAGGCTTACAAAGACCTTGGTGCTTGCTAACCAATGAACTCAAACACCAATCAGCAATGCTGATACATCACAAAGCCAAGTTTAGACTATGGTCTTATAAAGACAATTAGAAAATGCTTGCCAAGGTGCCAGAAGGCCCTGATGCATGAACTAAAAAAAAAAGATTTGAAGAAGAACATACAACTTATCATATATGCCAAACCCCTCATAGTATTAAAATAGCCTTCTTTGAAAAATGTATGAGCAGATACTGTAATTGAATACTAACACAAAATTAAATATTTCCACAAATAATGTATAAGGGATCCTGTTTCCAAAAAACAAATCAGAAGATGTTTAAAATTAAACAATGCCCAACAGAACAGGAGTGAAAGGAATGCATCTGCTGTCACTAACAAACCTGATCATGGTTATGCATCTGCTTACCAACTAATGCAAAGCCTGTAATGATGCTAAGGAATCAATGAACTAGTAACCACCAGATGTTTTATAGCTGCCCTACACAGATAGGTTGTTTTCTCATCCTTGCTCTGATCCAGACTCCCGAGAATATGCTGCAGCAAAACAATTCCATGCACTATTCTGTCAGGCATACTACCAATGTCATTGTGGCTTCTTGGACATCACAAGATAATCCAGGGTGGCATTCCAAGTCACAGACCAAAAGTAAATATTCAAACATGTGCAGCAGTAAGGGGCTACTATGACACCCGGTGCTGAAACTGAAGAGCATTTAGCCCTATGGTTTTTCCTCATTCTCAAAAACATGTGCGATCCTAGTTACACGCTCATCCATGTAATTAAATCTTTTGCATGCCATGCTTAGCAGAAGCAAAGGCTCCAAGGCAAAGCTGTACGTCAAATAAACAGAATCTGAACACTGTCTTCAGGGCAAAAAGCAAGCTTATTTAGACATCAGATGTGAGTAATCTGCATACTGGTTGGATGGCACATCTAACTCATGAATCATAGTCCCTAACTTTGAGAAACGCTAACATATACTTCCAAATACAGAAACATTTCATCACAGATTCGAAGAGTATCTCTGTCTCAAGTGCTGTAAAAAGTCCAGGTTGCTTCATGTAAATGATCTGCTACTCAGCACAAGTTGCACATGCTAAGTAGTAAAGAATGAGTAATTCAGTATCAAAAATGTACATGCCTTGCAATAAACAGAGAGAGATTTGGCCCAGTACAACAAAAATATTGTCTCTTTAGTCCATTTGCATGCACAGAGCACAAGCAATATTCTCTGACTGCAGTACACTGCTACACTATGTTTTAGTGATGCTAACAACTCTAAGCTTCTGCATGGCACATGTCCCCAACCAAATGTCAATGCCTTGTCATGTTGCAGAGAAAATCATGCAACTTACAGAGGGAAGGCTGCATCAAATTCACTTTGTAACTCAGCATCCCTTACTGATCATTATGAGTGTGCTACTTAAATATTTCATTTCGATTCACACTGCAATTCCAGTCACCCTAGCATGTCAGTACAAGGTAACATTAAGCTGCAAAGCACTTTTGCATTCAGTAATACTGACTTCACCACATTTACTTCCACAGACCTGGTATGGTGCAGAGTAACCTAATTCACTGCATTGTAATCTTCTAGGGCAGAACAGCTCAGGATTATTTTCAAGGATGCTTTGTTTTTGAAAAGAATATTCTTGGGATAGTAGTACCCAGGATGAGAATTTAAAACTATTTTGACTTGATTCTCAACTTAGAAAATTCATGAATTTGAACCATTAGGAGATCATGCGTCCAAAAGACAAAATTATATTAAACATGGTCGTGCTGTTTTGCTTTTTTAAAAATGAAGTATGGGAGTTCTCGTGCACACTATAAAAGGAGAAAGAAATGAAATAATACAGGAGACAGTAAATAGTCCTGAAACATGACAAGTCACATCAGCCATGATATGCAAAGTATACATTACTAAATGGAACCAATCTTATGCTGAGGCACATTACAGACATTTCTTGCTTAAAAAATATGACATAGGCAATCTTACATCTATATAAAGGAAAACAAACCATCCTGACACTTCTAGATACAAACATTTTACTTTACAAACCACACTGACACAATTGCAGTTGCAAACATTATACATCACTTATAATTTATCAAGTCATTATCAGTCGAACATTACATGGCTCATGCAAATCCTGCCTTCTTTTAAACCCTGTTCATCTTCTGCATGTATTGTTCCCACAATTTCCATTTTTTCCTATGTACATGTAATTTGCTCCTACCCTTTTCTAAAGATCCCAATTCCAGTTGTTTTATCTCTGTTACTATATCAACTACTTCTATTAAAGTTGGTTTAGACTTTAAATTCTATTTTCTAGTAACTGCTTTTTTGACAGCCACCATAATTAGACTCACCAATGTCAAGGAAATTCCGATTCTAAATCATAGCTCAAAAAATAATTTTCTTAGTTACAATTTGCTCATCCAGTATGTCTGACAAAGCAGTCTGCAGGGAATCTTTAAAGTCTACCAATTCATTGCCATCCCAAAAAACATGTTCCCAGTTACCTCTTTCTTCCCTATACTACCTCCAACATTTGCTGCCTACTCAAGGAAAAATTCTTCGAAGTCTACTTGGGGTATAAAAATCCCTATATAAACACTTGCAAGCAAAGATCCTAAATCTTCTAGACTTTGTTACATATTTGGGAGAATTACATACATCTCCACATTGTTTCCTTGTGAATTGCTTATCCCAGTCTCTCTTCCCAATCCTTTCTTACCTCCTCTGATTCATTCTTATAGTTAACATGCAATATTTTATAAGCTCAACTAATTATCCCTTTTTAACTGCAGCTTCTGCTCTAGATTCTACTAAAAATCCTACCAGTGCTAGTCGGTTTACTATCAAAATGTTGAGGTGACTTACCTCGACTATGCACATCCCCGACCCAGAACAATGAAAAACCATCCACCCAACTGCTCAGAATGTCGATTCTTCGACATTCAATTGATCGTCCCCCACACCCCATGCTACTCATATATTCTAACTCCAAAATCACACTACAGTGAGGAAAAGGGTAATTTTCCTGATTCTCCACTGTAGTGTGATGCACTTCAAAACACCGATGCTCCTAACTGTGAACAGAAGCTACGTATCGATGTTTCAAAATCGACAGGAATTGTGTTCGCAGTTTTGCTTCTCTGCAAGTCTGTATTCGAGCTTCTCACTGTCGAGCTAAAGTCACCTCGACATTTTGATAGTAAACCATGTTAGTCTTTTATTTAGGACCCCCTTATTTCCTTCTCTTTGCCTGTACTCCGACATCAATCCTTGACAGGCAAGGCCCTCTCTAACCTGCAGTCCGAATAAATTCTTGGCGTTTTCCCATTCTGTTATTTTTCTCTCTATAATTATTTACTCCTAAGACTTTGGTTCCTTTGCCAGTTTTCTCTAATACATTCTAGCCCCCCTTGCCTACTATCTGTATCCCTAATTGCAGTCATCCTTATCGTCAGAATCTCCTTTCTCCATTCCCATGTTGGCTTAGATTTTAGAATACTCTGCTACTTTAAGAATATAATATTTTGCATGATTATCGTTATTCTCCTTACAGATCTGCATCAAAAATCCCAGTCTCCCCTTCCTCTTGAGCTTCCCCCGTTTCATCATCATCCCGCGTTACAGAATGATTTTGATAACATTTCCAGATATTTTACACAACATAACTGCTTGGTATTATTTTCCCTAAAGTTTTGTCAGTTTGGAATTACTTTTATTTTATAATTACTATGTATGCACATACAAACACATTAGTTGTGTGTGTGTATGTAATATATATATATATATATATATATATATATATATATATATATATATATATATAAAAATACACACAACACAGAAATATATACATGTCCACTTTGCAATTTCAAA
>NC_056726.1:60262652-60278793 GCF_019279795.1 Protopterus annectens | reverse complement strand
CCAGGGGGGGCATTATTTCCTGGACACTGCTGACCACCAGAAAGCCTAATTAACTGCTTTATAGTGTACAGCTAGGAATGTGTGCTTACATTCTGTTCCTGGTGAGGGGAAGGAGCAGAGTGCATTGATTCCTGACTGTTTCTGGTTGGACAGCGAGTGTCTGCTAATATTCCTGATTGGTCTGGTTGCTATTCAAGGCATCAACCACAAAAAGGCTACAACAAGCCTACAGACTGCTGCATCATCTGGAATGAGATTGTGGATCACCAAACAGGTTGTGAGACCTGCTTCTTATCTTGGGATTGGTGCTAACGTTTGCTTCTGGTAAGAGAAGAAGCAAAGAAGCATTGTATCCAAGCAGAGTGAAGCTGTGATAGTTTGTACTTGTAGTAACCAAACATTCATGCAACTCCTCTTTTTCATCATTGCTGACAAGCTAATTCTTTTGTTTCTCAGTAAGTACTGCATGATTTGCTTCTAACTTCAGAATATCTGCCTAAATACTTGATCCTTAAATTTTTATGGTCAACGTATTAGTTCTCCCTCAAGTGTTTGGCAGTGCTGTGTACAGACTCAGACACCTTGTGTGACATTTTTCCTGTAAAGGCACAAATGAAATTTCTCCAGTACCTAGTTGCACACAGGATAACTAGCCTGCAGTGACAGGCACTGTCCCCATAGTTGCAAACCAGATATTCCTGACAATGATTGATATTCTTACTCCAACTGTCTTAACAATAAAAAAGGTCTGTTGCCATGAATATGAACTTTCCCACTGTCTCCGTTACCTGCGTGGTGGATATGGGCATCATGAGACAAAGCAGAAATTGACATGTTTACTGTCAACCAATTAATTCTCAAGCAAACTGATTTGGTATGTGAAGCTGTATTTACACAATGTCACTGCAGTCAAAACTCTTATATAAAAGTACTTCTAATGTCATTAAGGTTGTCAGCAGTGCACATGCTGCACTCATCATCACACAGTTCAAAGCAGCAGACATATGCTGAGCACTTAAATGTAACCTTCCTAAACCACAAAGACCTCTCAGAGGATACCCTCAGCAGCCCCAAATGCACTCTTTCAAAATAACACCCACATCAACAAATAAGGCTACATCTCATGCAGCCTCTACCTCTAAGACCATAAGGCAAGCCACCACACAATCCAACGTTCTAGTCATTAGAGACTCCATAGTGAGACACACTGATGTCCCTCTCACCAAGCTAAGTAAGGAGAAGGTCACAGTCAGTTGCTTATCAGAGGCTAGGATCCATCACATTACCCATGCACTCAGATCATTAGACTGCAAGTACCAATATGACTTATAGTCCATGTGTGAGTAAATGTCCTGGGACGTACCTCCCTAGACTATATGAAGAGAGACGTCAGGGAGCTCTTGGAATGTGCGTCTCAGGCTGATATGAGCCTAGCATTGAGCAGCATTTTACCTTCTCCAAGGATGATGCCACAATACAAACAAAAGATGATTGACTTTAATAATTGGTTTAGTTTCTGTTATCATTCTAAGGGGGTGTAGTATTTGTCAGCATGGAAGGAGATGGTCAACAGACCACGCTGCTTTGCCAGGGTGGGTCTGCACCTCTCTCCTCTAGGCTTTCGAATATTATCCAAAAGACTGTCTTCCCCCATAGTGCCTATTTTAGGCAATGCCAAACAAAATACTTCTAACATAGCAAATCAAAACCAAGAAAATCTAAAGGTATTACTGCTCGACGCTAGGAGTCTAAAAAAGAACTGCACTTTTCACCCTAGATCTCTATGGTCACTGAGACGCAGTTTAAAGCTGTGGAGAACCTTCCACACATTTAGATCAGCTACTTCACAGGCAGGGACTAAAGGTGGAGGTTTCCCTTTTTACATCAAAAATAAATATACTTCAAGGCTGGACAAACAGGACAGTGCTTTTGAGCTGCTCAATGTTCAAATCACCATAGGCAAATTCCAACGCCACTTCCTTGCAAGTTTATAGGCCTCCCTCTATGACCCAGGAAACCCATACCATGTATTTAAACTTGTTAGAAACACTAACCATTCAACCTAATACCATATTCATGGGTGACTTTAATTACCCCACTATTAACTGGGACTCCTATAAGACACCAAAAGTACAGGTACAGAGATTCCTAGATTTTATAAGCACAAACTCCCTGGACCAGAAAGTCAATATACCAACCAGGGGTGCAACCGTACTGGATGTGGTCCTCACTAATATAGGAGACTGCTGCACACTCCCTAGTATAATGTCTTCCCTAGTAAGGTCAGACCACAAAATGGTCTCCTTTGAAGTAAAAATAAAACCTGGACTCCCAGCTAAACCTGGCATATTCAGGAACTACTCTAAGGCTAACCTCCTGCTATTAAGTGATAACCTGGCAAAATTTCAAGCCCTCATAAACCCTGAGAACACTGCTGCCTATGCTAAAAAAACAAGCCACCCTGGTGGAATCACAAAATCAACAGGCTGTATAAAAGGAGGAAGAAAATCATGGCAAAAATTAGGAGGTGCAGCATCCAGCAGGATTAAAGCACTCTCAGACTAAACACACAACTCAAGTGGACAAATAAAGTCTACGAAAGCCAAATTTCAGATAAGTTTGGATTCCCAGGCCAAGGACAACCACAAAGCATTATTTAGCTACGTCCACAAACTCAAAGGCAATACATTGTAAAAGTAGCCACCTATAAATGAGCAAGTAGATACAGTAATCCTCCTGATAAATTCAGCTCCAACTTTACCCCTCTCTCCCCCTCAACCTTCCTTCAGGAAATACCATCAAATACAATTCCCCCTTACTATCACTAGGGAACAGGTCCTTAATGCTCTCTGTAAGGCGAATAACACTGCATCAATGGGCCCAGACAGTATCCCAGCATACCTTCTAAACAGCATGGAACATGACCTGTCAGGGCCTCTGGAATTACTATTTAACTGTAGCCTCCAAAAAGGCTTCCTGCCTCATGGATGAAGAACATCAACAGTAATCCCTCTGCACAAAGGTGGGCGATCTACAGACACTGGAAACTATAGACCCATAAGCCTCACTAGTCTTGTATGTAAAGCCATGCAAAGAAGTATCATGGAAATGATCAAGAGACATATAGTAAACCTCCAGACACTGGACCCAACCCAGTCTGGTTATATCAAGGGCAGATCATGCCTACTCAACCTGGTGGACTTCTTTGAAAAGGTAACCAAAGCAATGGATGATGGAAAAATGGTTCATACTGCCTTCCTTGACACGGCCAAGGCATATGACAATACCCGACCTGGGCATTGTTAACAAACAAAAGGTTAGCTACAAACTTATATGTCATCCAGTGGATAACCAGCTGGCTCACAGACAGGACCCAGGAAGACAGGACCCAGGAAGTTAGAATTGGGGAGTCCACCTCTACAAATCTACAGTAAAAGTAGAGTCCCTCAGGGATCAGTCCTTGGACCACTACTTTTTGGCATTTACTTCTCTGAAGTCAAGGCCAATATTAATGGTCTCTGGCTTACTAAACTTGCAGATGATTGCAAATGAGGAGTTGTCACTGAATCCCATACTGATACAAATGTTCTCCAGGACAGGCTGACACAGACAAACAACTGGTGTCAGAGTCATAGGCTAAGACTATATGCCAAGAAATGCATAATAGTATCATCTGGGAAGTCAACTACTCCTGGTAATTATCATATTGACAACACAACCCTTAGAGTTGATGCAGTAGTCAGGGACTTAGGGAAACACATAGATAGTAATCTACCCTTTGACCATCAAGTGTCTACAGTATTGAGGAAATCATTCTATGTTGTGCAACTTATAAACAAAGGTACTGCATCCAAGTCTAAGGAAGTCATTGTTCCACTGTATTCGGCATTCATCAAACATGTCATTGAGTAAAATGCCACCTTTGGTATGTACTTAACCAGGCATATCCAACAACTGGAACATCCACAGAGGTTCCTCACTAAAAGAATACAGGGCGTAAGTAAAATGTCCTATGTAGACTGCCTCAAAGCCTTATCCCTGTATTCTGCCTCCTACAGTCTTTGGAGGGGAGATTTATTCCTGGCATACAGGACATTATCAGACCCCACTCTGATGAACTTCCTGCATATCCACAAAACAAACAGCACCAGAATTACCCATTCTAAAGACTTAAACCTTGCCTGTGATATAAATAGCACCTGATGGAGAGACCGGTATTTATCCCAGAGACTACCCAGTCTATGGAATAGGCTTCCCATCTATGTGAAGCAGAGTTCCTCCCTAACCCAATTCAAATGCAACCTAGACAACTGAATGAGGCACAGGAAATTCATCCCTGCTTTGGGACCTATGTCTATAATCGACGCAGGCAGCCAGTAAATGGTTAATTTCCCAGGCCCCTGCTTGTAAATGTTTCATCTCCCAATCCGCTACTGACACTATCAAGGGTATCAAAACTTGTCAGAGATTTGGGGTGTATGGCTAGGCTTAAAAAGTCCCTTGTGGTCATTAGCCTAGTAAACACCTATGAACCTATAAAGATAAAGGAAATGCAGCTGGATTTGGAATGGCTGAGGTAAAACAGGAAAGAAATAGAATAGGGATCAGATATGAGATAGTGGACATAATAGAACTATGGGGATATTTGTAAATGAATATTTATGGAGCTTGTTGGATTTTTTTCTGCATGAATTTAGGTGAAGTAGAGAGAAAATGAGGACAGCAGTTTTATATACGAGTTGAGAGATAACCCTGGTGGAGAAGCACAGTGACCAATCCAACTGATGAAAAATAGAAGTTATGTCCTTACCATAACGTTCCATGTGGAGTGTTCATCTCGCCTTTGTTCTTACACCTGGGTTCGGAGCCGATCCTCGGCTCCTTCTTAACCGCTATAAAGCTCTGCATCGAGAAGAAGCTCGAGGCCAACCTAACTCCCACAACCTCCCTCTGCCATTACCTCAGATCTAGTTTGCAAGCAAACCAGCAGAGAACAGAAGAGAGCATAACACATTCATGCCAAACAAGAATAAACCTATTTACATAGCACAACAACTGCTCAAGGCAGAAGCAGGAGAAACAAACCAGGCACCTAAACTGGACGTTCTTCCTGAGGGTGGGAATGTAAGAACAAAGGCGAGATGAACACTCCACATGGAACGTTATGGTAAGGACATAACTTCTATATGTGAGAGTGTTCAATCTCGCCGTTTGTTCTTACACCTGGGTAGCGTCCCTAGCTCCATGTTCCTGAGGAACTCAGGGGAGAACGTTCCTGAGCACAGTGGAACCAAAGGTTGCCCTGTCCCTAGAAATCCTGTCTACTTTGTAATGAGAAATGAAGGTATGTGGTTTAGACTAAGTGGCAGCTGCACAAATAGTGTCTAACGGCAGGCGGGCAGCATGAGCCAGGGATGTAGATACTGATCTTGTAGAGTGCCCTTTGGGCTTGACAGGTAAAGTTTGCTCAGAGGCAGTATAAACAAAAATAATACAATCAGAAAGCCATTTGGACAGGGTTCGTTTTGTAACTGCCATACCTTTCTTGTTGTCTGAGAAGGCTACAAAGAGCTGGTCTGTTTTTCTGTGATCCTTTGTTCTGTCCAAGTAAAATCTCAGTTGTCTATGAACATCTAACTTGTGTAACATATACTCCAACTTATTGGAGTGGTTCTTGAAAAAGGTGGGGAGTTCAATGGACTGATTAATATTATTAACGGAGCAAACTTTGGGAAGAAAAGGATGGATTAGTCTAAGAGATACTCTATCAGGGTGAAAGATCAAATAAGGATGTTTAACTGAAAGAGCTTGAAGCTCCGATACCCTGGCCAAATATGATAGCCACCAGAAAAAGGGTCTTCCATGACAAAAACTTCAAAGGACAGGAAGAGGCTGGTTCAAAAGGTGGTAGCATCAGCTGTGACAAGAGAAGGTTCAAGTTCCAAGGTGAAGTAGGACTTCTAACTGGTGGTCTAATATGGAAAGATCCTTTTAGAAAGGCCTTACAAAGTCTGTGAGCCATAATAGGAGCCCCACTTTCCCCCACATGAAAGGTTGATATGGCACCTAATTGCACTCTCAAAGTGGCAGGAGAAGCCCCCTGGTGGAACAATTCGGTTAAAAACTCCAAGACCATATTCAAAGGAGCTATTACGGGATCCAATTGTTGTGTAGTTGCCCAGTGCACAAAACGCTTCCATTTACTAGTGTAAATCTTTGTAGTGGAAGCTTTATGAGAAGCCACCAGGATATTTTGAACTGCAGGAGATAGAAGATCAGACCTGGCTACATATAGCAGCCGAGCAGCCAAGCTGCTAGTCTGAGGAGAGAAAGCGGAGAGCCCCTGACGAGTGGGTCAGTAGATCCGGCTCTGGGTCCAGGATCCAGGGTTCCCGCATTTGGTGTGCTAGCAGAAAGGGAAACCATATTTGACGAGGCCAGAATGGGGCAATGAGGATAATTGTCCTTTGCAGGTTGCTGGCTTTCTGTAGAAATTTTTGAAATCAGGGGAACAGGAGGAAAGCGTATAGGAGACCCGGGGGCCAATCATGAACCAGCGTCCCTTGGGACTTCCCTGGAGGGGTAATAGGGCAAAATAGCTTCTGCATTTGGCATTCATTGGACGCAAACAGATCGCAGGAAGGCTGGTCCCACTTGCGAAAATTTCTTCGCCATAACTGACTGTTTGAGGGACCACTCGTGAGGTAACAGGATGGCTCTGCTCAACCTGTCTGCTATGACGTTGGATAACCCCGGGATGTGCGTTGCTATCAGAAAGCGACCCGTGGACTCCGCCCATTGCCAGATTCTCATGGCCTCTCTGCATAGTTGGTAAGACTTGGTTCCCCCTTGCTTGTTTATGTACCAGACTACAGACATGTTGCCCGTCTGAACTGCAATTGTCCCTAGAGGAAGAAGGGGAGCAAAGTGTTGCAATGCTAGAAACACTGCCCTCAACTCTAGAACATTGATGTGCAGATTGCATTCCAAATTGGTCCATTCGCCTTGGACTGTCTGTTCCTGAAAGATGCCCCCACCCTATCAGGGAAGCGTCCGTGGTCACCGTTGCTGTCGGAGCGGGCAGCACAAATGGTCTTCCGTTGGAGAGATTGCAAGTCCGGAGCCACCAAGCTAGGTGTGATTTGCATATGTTTCTGATGTGGATTTCGTATGTCAGAGGTAACTTTTGGAACGACCATTGTGCAAACAGTAGCCATTGAAGAACTCTCATGTGCAGTCTTCCCAAGGGTATCGCAATGAGAAAAGCTGCCATGAGACCCAAAACCTTCAGAACCAGTTTCGCTGGGGATTTTCTGGATGACAGAAGAAGAGATATATGGCTTTGTAGGGAGACTATCCTTTCTGGGGAAAGCCTCAGAATTAAGCAACGCGTATCCAATTCTGCTCCTATGAATGAGATATGCTGTGATGGCTGTAGTAAAGATTTTTGAAATTTACGGAAATTCCGAGATGAACACAAAGTTGTGATGTGTAATCCCTGGCCTGAATCAGTCGACGCTCGGTGGTGGCAGAAAGGAGCCAGTCGTCCAGATACGGAAACACCTGGAATCCCAGGCGTCTCAAGTGAGATGCTACCACTGCCATGCATTTTGTGAAGACCCTGGGGCTGAGGTCAGACCAAAGGGCAGGGCTCGAAACTGAAAGTGACTGGCTCCCAGCCGGAAGCGCAAGTGATCCCTGGACGCCCTGGCCATTTTGATGTGGTAGTAAGCGTCCTTTAGATCTATTGAGCACATCCAGTCGTCCTTCTGTAAGAATGGAAGGATCGATTGAAGCGTGACCATCCAGAACTTTTCTTTCTTGATGAAGGTATTGAGTTTGCTTAGGTCCAGAATTGGCCTCCAGTCCCCTGTCTTTTTTGGAACTAAAAAGAACCTTGAGTAAGTTCCGAATCCTCTTTGGTCCGCTGGGACTGGTTGGATGACTCTTTTTCTAGCAGCTTTGAAATTTCTGTAGCTGCAGGACCTCGCAGATGGGGCGGTACATCTGGAAGTCTTTTTCGTGGAAATGGGGCAATAGGAAGGAATTTTGTAGCCTCTGGTAACAACGCTTTTTACCCAATTGTCTGAAGTAAGATTTTGCCAGGCCTGAGGGTATAAAGCTGGGCCCTCGACTGCCTCCAGAGCAGGACAGTCGGGCCTCCTCTCAGGAGTGCTGGAAAGGTTTCCGGGAGTGTATCCCTGTCACCTTGGTTTCATGGAACCCCTCTGCCGCCAGGGTGGCGTCTTCCACCTCTGCCCCTCCTCTGCCTCTGGAGGGGTGTCACCCTCGCGCCTGGGAAAGAACTGTTTTCGAACCACATTTTTCCACCACGTTGCCCTTTGGGTGCGGTCTGGATGGGGTGGAAAACGGACTCGACAGCAGACAGAGTCTTTCCCTCTTGCTCACACCGGGTAAGGGTCTCCTTTACTTTGGGGCCAAAGAGCGTGGCACCATCAAATGGGCGTTAGTAAAGGAAGACTTGAAGGCTTCCACAAATGAACATAAGCGCATCCAGGATTGCCTCCGAAGAGCAATCGCTGAAGCTGCCCCTACTCGATCCTTCGACTGCGTATGAGATCAGCCTCATGGACGAGTTTACAATAGATGTAAGGGTATTGAGATGTGCTGTAACTTTCTCTGAGAGCAGCATCTGTAGTACCCTGGAGGGTATCCCCCAACTCTTTGATTAGATCCCTCCGTAGCCGTGTGAAATGGGTCAAATAGTTCAGGGATCGCATGGAAAAAGCCGCTGAACTAAAAATGCGCTTCCCATATCTGTCCATAGTCCTAGAATCTCTGTTAGGCGGATGGACAGATGAGGAAGATTCAAACATCTCCTTTTTCGTGGCAGCTGCCACCACCATAGCGTCCACTGGCACTCCTTTTGTCAGATAAGCCTTATCTTGGGGGGCAGTAATATATTTGTTATGCTTTCTAGGGACTGGCTCCACCATGTCAGGTGTCTCCCACGCCCTTCGAGCAATTAGTTCCATCAACTCGTCGAAGGGCGGAGTGATCCAGGAGGAGGAAGGGCGAGCACCGAATGCCTTCAGCAAGACTGACTCATCCTCAGAAGGGGAGGGATTGCCAATCACCTCTCTGCTTTAGGATCTCCAGGATGTCAGAAAAGGAGACATCCTCTGAGGGTGACTTTGGGGACCCTTCTGACTCATCTAAGTCAGTGTCCGATGTCAATGATTCTTGTGGAGAATCTAAGTGTCTCCTCTTACACAATCTTTCCCCGGAAACTGCGTGGGGGGGGGGGCATCCGAAGAAGCCTCCGAGGAAGAGGGGCACCTCTGGGGTGGCTGAGACAATGGTGCTCGGCGGCAGATGTAGCTGTGGGTGCAGAGGAGGATAACGGCCTTTATGGGAAGGAGAAGCTGTTTCTGCTGAAGTGGTTGTCTGAACATACAACACCTTCCTCATGAGTTCGAGGCCCCGGTTCCCGAGTCGAGGCATCCCTGGTTCGAAGGAGGAATTCCCGAGACAGGCACACGAGGCATCGACCCCGAGGCGCGGGCCGAGTCGATCCGAGCCGAGGCCCGAGGAGTGTCGGAACCAAAACATTGGTCCGACTCTCAGTCCCGGACCCAAGGATGGATCTTCGGCTCCGAGACTCCGGAACTGGATCCGACGGAGTCGAGGTGAATGGTACCGACCGAGAAAAAGACGGTTCTGGCACCGAGGGCTCCACAATCAACAGGTCAGCCTCTCCCGGCTCCGAAGACTGGATAGGCCTCGGAGGAGGAACAGGCGGAGATAAGGGAAGGCCTTCAAGTCTCGACACCAACTGGGAGGAGACAGAGATAAGTTTGGACAAGGCTGTATTCTCCATCAATTTCTGCACCACGACGTCTACATCGGTGTCGGAGAGGGGCCTGGACGAACGCGTCGAAGGAATCGAAGACGGAGCCGACCTCAAAAGTGCAGGAGGAGGAAGCTCCGTCACCGGTTCCAAGACTCGAGGCTCGGTAACTGACAACAGTTCAACACTCGGCCCCGAAGTCTGTGGAACCGGTGATCGAACTTTAATGAAGAGCTCGGAGCCGATGACTTGGGCTCCGGCGTCTTCTATTCCTTCGAGGATTTAGATGCCTGGTCTGATGCATCCAGAGCCTCTTGGAATGCAGGCTTCAAAAGGCCCCTATCCATAAGTTTCCTGCGTCTATCTGTCATGACCCTTCCACTGAAAGAATGACAGATGGAGCAGTCTTCTTGCAGATGGAGAGGGCCAAGACAGTAGACGCAGGAACTATGATTGTCTGTGACAGACATCTTCTGTCCACATTGGCACCGTTTGAAGCCTGATTTAGCCTTTTCTGACATGTCTACAAATTCCAATCCAGAAAACAGTGAAAAGCCAGTAGTAAATGTCTAATCCAGTAAAGAAAGTTAAAGCCAGTAATATTTTAGTCAAATCTTGTTATAAAGTCACATCCAATAGTTAACTCCAGAAAGTTAGGGTGGGGTAGGCCACGAGGGAATAACTGAAAGAAGTATATAAACTTTATATACGGAACCGAAAAACCCTAGATATACTACTCACGCACGCACACAGTCAATCTTTAGAGTTTGAACCCAAAAAACAATGAAAAAAGTATAAGAAATAATCAATCTTAGCTTTGAGGTGGTCCGAGCTCATCAAAATGATGCGAACGTTGCAGCGGCAAACTAGATCTGAGGTAATGGCAGAGGGGGATTGTGGGAGTTAGGTTGGTCTCGAGCTTCTTCTCGATGCAGAGCTTTGCCAAGCGGCCGACACGGAGCCGAGGATCGGCTCCGAACCCAGGTGTAAGAACAAATGGCGAGATTGAACACTCTCACATGCTGATGTTTTAGTTATGACTTGAATTGGACAGGCATAAGAGTTTTCCGTAGATACAATAAAAAGGAGTTCCAGACTTTGACTGCTTGAGAGGAGTAGAAGGAATCCCCATTTGAGTTACTGGTTGATGCTAGACAGGAGTTCATTAGAAGATCAAAAGTCTCAGAAAGGGGAGTACCATGACATGAGAAAAGACCGTGACAGACAATTTTTGGGAAAAATTTAACATTTTATGAACTTGTTTTAGTCAATAGAGATGAAGGAGATTAGGAAGTCTGAGTCATTTTAACTGTATGAGAGCTTTACAGTGATGGGTCTGTACAGGTGATTTAGATGAGAGGTTGCCTATTTTATTATACATTTGTTCATAGGTAGGTACTAGGCTATCTGCCCGAGGGCATTTATAAACCTAGCCAGAGTGTGCTTTTCGGCCCATTGATTAATTAACTGATCCTCTGTCAAGCAGAGCCAATGAAGTGACCCCAGGGGTGTATTTTCTGTTGCCCATCCACTCATCAAGGCTTCTCTTGAAGAGTGTTAGTGAGGGGCTCTGCCTGATGTAATTTGGAATTTTGTTCCAAAGCATGGGGAGTCTCTGTGACAGGAATCTATCACTCCAGCATGTTCTATTTATTGTTGTGGCGAGGTTTAGCTCACTAGAGCGCATGGATCACAGTGACTTGGATTTCTTTAGGTGGAGCATGTCCATCAATTCTGAGTCGGACATGGCTTTGTAAGTCAGGCAGAGATCACCTCTGAGTAAGCAATATGCGACTCAGTTGGAGGTTTTTCAGTCAGGCTGCATAAGACATATGTTTGAGGCCAGTAATCCTCTTGTTGAGGTACTTTTGTGGTCTTTCCAGCTGTTGGAAGTGTCTTGTAAGGTATATCCCAAATGGGGCATTGTACTCTATATGATGGGTCTAATGAGTGACGAGTAGAGGGGCACTATAAACTCTATTTCTAGATGCGAAGCCTTTAGTAATTAGATGGGCCACATAGAAGGATTTCCTAACTACTTTGGCAATATGATTGTCAAAGGAGGGATTACTATCTACCTGGGTCCCCAGATCTCTTATTACCTCTGCTGTATTAAGGAGGCTGCCACCTATGTGGTAATTCATGGGTGTTTTGTTTTTCCCAAATGGGATGACTATGCACTTTTTGGCGTTTAGCTTGAGGCCATGACTTTGACACCAGGTGTCCATCTCAGTAAGGCCCTTTTGGAGGATGTCCATGTCAGCCGGAGAGTCGATTATGGCTCCCAGTTGGCAGTAATCGGCAAACTTGGTTAGCCATAGTCCTCCTGTGTGTGCCTGTACTTCTAAGAAGTATATGCCAAACAGTAGGGGTCCCAGGACTGAGCCTTGCGGGACACCACTTGTGACTGGTTTAGAGTAAGACCTGGAGCCTGCTATTCTTACTGTGTCAGTTCTGTCTGTAAGCCAGTTGGCAACCCATCTCGTGACGTAGGGGTTTTTGTTCAGGCTGGTGAGGTTTTCTGTAATACCTGAGTGGAGAACGGTGTCGAAAGCCTTGGCGAGGTCAAGGAAGGCTGTGTGAACCACCTTTCCCTCATCTATGACCTTGGTGACTGTCTTGAAGAAGTCAACCAGATTTAGTAGGCATGATCTGCCCTTAACAAAGCCGAACTGGGTCGGGTCAAGTGTTTGGAGGTTCCCAATGTCTTTGTTAATGAGTTCCATGATGATGCACTCCATAGCCTTGCAGACCAGGCTAGTCAGGCTTATGGGGCAATAGTTACCAGGGTCAGTTGTGGCCCCTCCTTTGTGGAGAGGAATAACCATTGCTGTGCGCCATTCTATGGGCACGTAGCCTGTGAAAGGCTGAGGTTGAATAGCATGTTTAGGTGGGAGGTTAGTTCATTCTGTAGTTCTGCAAGACGCAGCCTGGGACACCATCTGGTCCTACTGATGCTGTGTTTTTGACTTTTGAAAGGGCTGTTTTCACCTGTGCGTCTGTGATTTTTGGGACACTACACTTTTCTGGTATTGTTGTGGGCCCTTTTGGAGGTGAGAGGGGCGGTGAAGTTTGCACTGAATTTATCTGCCAGGATGTTGGCAATATCAGTAGGTTCAGTATATTTTGCGCTATTTTGCACTAGTTAAGTGCATATCTGCAAGTTGCCACTTAGATTCTTAACATAGCTAAAGAAGGCTTTGTGGTTATCTTTTGAATCCTTGGCTATTTTTCTTTCGCAGTTCGCCTTGGATGATTTCATGAGGGACCTTAGTTACTTACTGATACTGATCAGGGATGTCTTTCCTTCTTGGGATTTGCCTTTTTTCTGACCTAGTTTGCTCCTTCTATTGTATAGTCTGTTTATTGCAGGGGTCCACCAAACTGGTTTCCTTCTCTTAGAGGAATGAGTCTTGGTTTTGCTAGGGATGACACAATCCATGCATCCTTGTAGGTGCTCATAGAGTGCATTTGTAAAGGTTTCTGCATCTTGGGCAGCGTTATCCTTTAGCGTGGGGGCTGTGAAACTTACCTCTCTCTTAAGTAAGGTGAAGTTTGCTTTAGAAAAGCTTTTTACTGTAGTTTCCTTAGTTGGGGGTGGTGGTGGTGGGGTGTGGACATCCAGAGTGATTAGTTTATGGTCTGATCTAACCAGTGATGGGTTGACCTCCGGTGTGGAACACCTGTCACCCATGTTGGTGATGACCAGGTCCAATATGTTTTCACCTCTGGTAGGGGAATTTACCAGCTGATCCAGGGCATTTGAGTTGATGAATTTCAGGAAGCACTGGGCCTGGGAATTTGTACTCGAGTAGTTTTCCCAGTGAATGGTAGGGTAATTGAAATTGCCCAATATCAGGGTGTTCGGTAGGACGTTCATGTTTTCCAGTGTCTCCCGAAAGGTGAAGTGGTGGTCCTGGTTCATGGAGGGTGATCTGTAGCAAGCCACAATTTGCATTGCAGATTTGCTCAATGTTAGTTGCACATGGATGATCTCAGAGGTATCATGCTACGCCACTAACCTGGAGGTGTAGGTATCCTTGATGAATATGGATACACCCCCTCCTTTTGTGTTTCGGTCCGTATTCTGTGGCCGAAACGTGTGGTATGAGTTGTAGCCCAGTAGTGCTGGGGTGTTCTCTGGAGCCTTGAACCAGGTTTCAGTTACTGCACAAATGTCGACGTTCTCCATACTGAGGAGTGCTTCCAGCGTGTGCATTTTCATATTTAAACTCCTGGCACTGAGTTGCATAGCCCTCAGTTTTTTGTTAATTGTGCTGTTTACGAAGGTGGGTTTGACTTTTGATCCTTGCCTAAAAAAGGCACTATGGGAGCAGCAAGAGCCTTGGCCAGTATTCGAAAGATAGGGGTGATAGGTGCAAGCCATCTCTTGTGAAGCAACATGGCTTGTCGGGCATGTCGTCCCAGGCTGACAGACACTGGATCCCCTTTGAATGACACTAGAAGCTTAGCCAATTGTTGAAATTTATCATTTTTTCTTTATACTGAAGTATCATTCTTGGTGAGGGCGGGATGCTATTCAGGGTCAGGGTCATACCAGCCTGGGCTGCATGATCAGAGAGCTCTTCCAGGTCTCTTTTCATGTAGTCCAGGGAGGTACATCTCAGGTCATTCACACCAACATGAACAATGACAGTGTCATATTTGTACTTGTTCTGGAGTGACCTGAGTGCTTGTGTTATGTGGTGGATTCTGGCTCCCGACAGGCAGCTAACAGTAGCCTTATGCTTGTCCAGCCTAGTGAGTGGGATGTCAGTGTGCCTGATTTTGTGTTTTATGTGTTGTTTGGTTTGTGACGGGAAGTGCAAGTTGTTTGGGTGTCTGCTTTGGAGGTCTCTGATACTTTTGCAGGTTTTTATTTAGAGCCTCCGAGTATGATTTTGTGTATTTATGTGTATTTCTTGCCAGTGCTGTTTTAGTAGGTCTGTGTGCGTCTGGAGGTGTGGTGCAAGTGTTAACCTTCTCCTCTTGACTGACTGTTCCAGTCTTGGGTGGAGACGGCTTAGCTTCCAATTGGCTGTACAACTGCATCTCTCGCATATGTTAGTGTTTTGTGGCAGGAGGAGAGGGTTGTCTGTGTACATGAGGCAGTTGTAACATTGCCTCAGGATACCCAGATTCATCAACTGGACTGGAGAGTGCACCTTTGGTCATGCCTTTGGTGTGCTGTTTAGTCGCTTGGTTGGTGAGGGGTGAATAAAGAGCCTTGCCCTGCTGGGCAAGCAGTGTCAGGATATATTAGTGCTTGCTATTAGGTCTGAGCAAGTGCTGGGCTGTAAGATGCTTTTTGAGTGCTTAGGTTGAGAGTTAGACTAGTTTCAAGGGAAAAACTGAAGAGGAGACTTAGTGGAACCGGGAATAATTCAACTGTAGCTAACTGGCACTGCCCGGTGCGCAAAACTGTGCAAATGCGTTTTTATAGTAGGGAAATGAAAGAGATAGAAATTAACCCAAAATGGCCAATAAACTACTAACTTCTGGACTGGAACCACTCCTCCAGGGACAGATAGGTTGCTCAAAGCTCCTCTCTCTCACAGGTGAACAGAGAAACTTCCTTCTATCCAAGTAAGGTATGGGAAACTCAGAAACTAGCATCACAGCCCTGAATTCAGCACTAGCCTGAAAACTGGACTATACTAGCTTAGAAAGGCGGGAAACAAGGAATTTTTTTTTGTTTTGTTTTTTTTTTGAAAAGATAAAGGCAAAAAAGTAAAAATACACTTAAAACAGCTTTAAACTACTACAAACGATCAGAAATGGCTATCGCACTTTAGTGTGTAGCCTACAACAGTTAAATTATTTAAACAATAAACAACTTTTTAAAAGTGCAGGTAGTCAAATAAGTACAATATCTGAAAAAAACAAGCTTTTAAATCACAATAAATGCTGGAAAATCTGCGTTTAGGCAGAAAACAGTTAAGTACAGCAAGAAAGTACAGAAAACTGATACTTAATCACTCCAAAGTATCTTTTCTAAGCTAGAAGGCTTGTTTCAGTTTAAGGTTTTCTAGTGCTACCCAGTCGGGTTAGTTACAGGAAAGATGGGAAACAAGTGCAGATGTGGTCTTTTAAACCAGAAAGTTGAAAGAGACGGACAAACTGTCCAAATGGTCAATAAACTACAATTTCTGGGCCAAGAACCTCTCCTTTCGTGGTAGACAGGTTACCTAGTGCTTACCACTCCCACTGATAATAAAAAATAATATATATAACAGTGACTTGTTATATATATGGAAGTTTTAAATGTTAGTACATTGTCTGATGAAGCGTAGTAGTTGCTATGCGAAAGCGCTCACATTCTAATAAACT
>NC_056726.1:60235044-60262152 GCF_019279795.1 Protopterus annectens | reverse complement strand
TTAAATTTTCTAAAGGTGTGGATCATTATGATTTGTTTTAAATTCACTTAAAATTCACTTAAAATGGGTCATATTCCTAGAGTTTGGAAAGAAGCTTTAGCAATTCCTTTTTCTAAAAGGTGTGGTTCATTAGATGTTTGAAATGTTAGACCTATTTGTCTAGCTTGCATCTTAGGGAACTATTTTGAAGGAATTATTGCTGAATATATTTCTGATCATTTGATATATTCATTGGTTATGTTTCAACAGAAATTTGTTAAGGGGAAGTCTTGTGTAACCAATTTATTATTTTTTATCAAAATGTTTTGGAAAGACTTCATGCAGGTTTGAAGGCTCTTGATACTGTCTAGCATGTGAGGATTTTTTCATTGTTTGTAAAATATAAAAAGTGAATGGTTTTCTATAAGATGGATACAGAGTTAATTAGAAAAAGGAACTGTCAAGTAAAATTAGGGTTAGTCATCTCAGATGAGATGAAGATTAATTGTGGTGTTCCTCAAGGTTCAGTGCTTTGGCCTGCATCCCTGGTCCCTGTTCACTGTTATCCCAAATAATTGGGGCATTGATAATATTAGGGAATTGTTATTAACAGGGCGATATATGTCCCCAGATAAAACTGATTTAGTTTGTATGTTATTAGAAATTATTCTTGAGAATAATGTTTTTGTTTTCAACAATGAATTTATTTCTGCAGAAGGTTGGCATGGCTATGGGCACAGCCTGCGCCAATAGCTACACCAACCTAGCATTATTACATTGGGGGGAGAATGCTGTGTTTCACAACAATGAGTTTTTTGGTTATGTGAGTTGGTACACTTGTTTCGTGGATGACATATTTTTTTCTTTAGAATGCCCCGAGTGAATTGATCCCTCAGTTCACTGATTACCTTTCTAAGACTATGACTTTTTGAAGTTTATGTATAAATATGCTATAAATGAGACAGACTTTTTGCATGTTACTGTAAGAAAGTCTGAATTAGGGATGTACATACTAGCTTATTTAGGAAAAAGAGTAGGAAGAATGCACTCCTACACAAGAGTAGTATGCATCCATGGCATGTTGCCAAGAATGTACTTAGAGGTCAGGTTTTGAGAATGATGCAGTTGCATAATGATGACATGCACGTAGGGGAAACTTTAATGGAGCTTAAGAGTGATTTCCTAACTTGAGGATATACTGAGAAAGAGATTGATA
Source organism: Protopterus annectens (assembly GCF_019279795.1). Classification (NCBI taxonomy): domain Eukaryota; kingdom Metazoa; phylum Chordata; order Ceratodontiformes; family Protopteridae; genus Protopterus; species Protopterus annectens. Next base: position 60,260,957 of record NC_056726.1, on the reverse strand, counting down.
GTAGCATTACCCAGCTACTGAAGGAGAGACATACTAGGGGTCGACCGTATTTCTCTGCGCAACCTCTCAGACAAGTGTTTGAACATGGGTGTGCTAGTGCCGGAATGGTGAGGGTTCCTACGACCTTCTCAGGTGATGTCAATGGTTTTTGTGACATCATTAAAAAGAACTGGGGCATATTTGAAGTGTGTGAGGAGGTTAAAGAGGTGGTTAGTGAGAGGCCTAGGTTTTCGTTTAGGAACAATCTTTCACTGAAAAGACAGTTATGTTATAGGTCAGGACTGACTAGGACATTCCCTGTCTCGAAAAGACATGGTGCAGAAACTGTGCTGCCTGTGAATATATTTATACAGGTATGAGTTTTAGACATCCACACACAGGAGTAATGGTTGACTGTAAGTTTTATGCAGACTGCAAAACTAGGAATGTGATTTATTTTAGTTTATGTGAGGTCTGTTTTGTGTTCTACATAGGTAAGCCTAATAGAGCTTTCAGGGACTGTATCCATGAACATGTTGGAGATATCAGGAACATTAAAGAGAGCAGTGTTTTAGCAAGTCATGTCAGAGTTATTGGGCCCCAGTACCGTTTTAAGTTGTATGTGTTGGGAATTGTGAGAGATAACATTAGTGGGGGTGATATTAGGAATAAGACTGAAATGGCTGAATTACATTGGATTACATGTTTTAATGCAGTAAAGACACCAGGAGTAAATGATACGGTATCTATCAAACCATTGCTGTGTGCAAAGACACTCTCCCATTTATGGTTTTTATATATTTTTATATATTTTTTATGTATAAAAATGTTGAGATGTGTGGTTTTAAGTTGCTGCATTTCCTTTCTAAAATTTTTACTTAGTGCTGATAGTGTGTTATTGGTCTGTGTGCCTTTAAGAGGATGGAGTTCTTAATTAATATGACTAATTGACTGCTTTTAAATAGGGAAAAGAATGCTGCTGTTACTTGAGTCTGAAGAAGCGGGAAAGTGCTTGCTCTGTTCTTATATTAAAGTTTTAAAGTTTCTCCTTTAGCCATGGTGATTGTTCATTTTTTTTAATTTTATGTATTTTTGCCTTTGGACCATTTGACAGAATCATTTCCAGGATCCAGTTTTTATCTACACTGCTTGGGCCTGCATTGTTTATTATTTTTTTTTCATTGACAGAAAGTATTTGAGATAGCAGATATGCAGATGATACCAAGACTGGCTCAGTGGTTACATCAATTAGTGACCAGTATCGTATTCAAGCTTTTTTGGATAGGCTTGATAGCCAGGCTAAAGAGAATGTTATGGAATTTAATGTTCGCAAAGAAAAAGTCATGCATTTTAGGGAGAATAAGTTCTGTCATCTTTATACAATGAAGGAGATAATTTTGAAGGGATATACATGTTATTAAGGAATTTGGTATTGATACTGATGACAACTTCAGTTTTGGAACCAATCTTTTAGGCATTATAAGATGTTGTTATGAACTGGGCAACATTTTAAAAACTATGTCAAGTAGGGATGCCAAGGTATTATTGCCAGTTTATAAAACTTTTAGTTATGTACTTACCATAACTTTAGATGTATGGGATCCATCTCGCCTACATTCTCTACAGATGGGTTCGGAGCCGATCCTCGGCTCCGACTCGGCCGCTATACAATAGAATGCAGTCTCTTATTGGCTGAGTTACCTCGTATCCCAGGATGCACCACTACTGCTTCCCCAGATCTTGATTGTCCGCACACATGCACACAGAAATAGACTATTGTTATAACATTCCCAGGTCTTTCAAGAGAGGAAAGAAGTTCAATTTTGGATCGTCTGGTCTCTTCTGGTCTACGAGGCAGGGGGAAGGAGGGTGGGTTATTAGGAATGTAGGCGAGATGGATCCCATACATCTAAAGTTATGGTAAGTACATAACTAAAAGATGTAATGTGATCCTATCTCACCTACATTCTCTACAGATGGGACAGCGTCCCTAGCACCTAATTCCTGGGTGGCTCACTGGAAAACACTCCTGAGAACCGTGGAACCGAAGGAAGCTCGACCCCTAGATGCCACATCCAATTTGTAGTGAGAAATAAAAGTGTGTGGAGAAGACCACGTAGCAGCCGCACAAATGTCACTAATAGAGAGCTTAGAATAAAAGGCTGCCGAAGTGGCCATAGCCCTAGTAGAATGAGCTTTCACTGGAACTATAAGCTCCTTATTTGAAATGAGATAAATATGACTGATACAGTCTCTGATCCACTTGGCAATAGTGACTTTTGTGACGGCTTTGCCTAATTTACTATCCGAAAAGGACACAAACAGTTGATCTGATTTTCGTGCTTGGTGTGTCCTATCCAAATAGAAACGTAATTGTCTGTGTACGTCCAAGCTGTGAAAAGTATATTCGGCTCTGTTTGAATACTTAAGGAAAAAGACCGGTAGTTCCAGTGATTGTTGCAAACAAAAGTTAGAACAAACCTTTGGTATAAAGGATGGGTTTGGTCTAAGAGATACTCTATCCTTGTGAAATACCAGGTATGGTGGTTTGACACATAGGGCTTGAAGTTCTGAAACTCACCTGGCTGATGTAATAGCAACTAGAAGAGCAGTCTTCCAAGAAAGAAATTTTAAATCACAGGTTGCTGCCGGCTCAAAGGGAGATGAGGTTAATGCACCTAACACCACGTTAAGGTCCCACGGTGGTGAAGGTTGAGATATAGGGGGCCGTAGAAGCCAAGCTCATTTAATAAAAGCTTTGCACAACTTGTTGCTCATTAAAGGTGGTTCTACGCTCTCATGAGAATTGGAAATAGCAGCCAATTGAACTTTGATAGTAGACACCGAACAACCTTGGTTGAACAGGGAAGCTAAAAACTTCAGGACCTCTGACACCGAGGCTGTCATAGGGTCTAATCCTCGGAGTTGGGCCCAAATAGCAAACCTCTTCCATTTATTGCTATACATCTTTTTAGTAGAAGTCTTGTGGGCCGAAGACAAAATATGCATGACTTCAGGGGTGAAAGAATGGCTCCTAACTATGGTTGGAAGAGGAGTAGCCAAGCTGCTAACTTCAATGAATGGAGGGACTGATGGAGCTGTCCTGACTGATGCGTCAAGAGGTCCGGAACTTGGTCCAGGAACCAGGGACCCTCCAATGCATATTTGTGAAGAAAGGGGAACCAGACCTGACGAGGCCAGTATAGGGCGATTAGTATCATTTTGCTTCCCAAGCGAATCGCCTTCTGAATCACCTTGGGGAGAAAGGGAACCGGTGGAAAGGCGTATAGCAGACCGAGGGGCCAAATGTGGACTAGAGCATCCTTGGGGATCTCCCCCGGAACTGGGGTGAGAGTGAAGAACTGCTGGCATTTCGCGTTGAGGGGACTTGCGAAGAGATCGCAACAAGGAACTCCCCATCTCGTGAAAATCTGTGCTACCACTCTGTCGTTCAAGGACCACTCGTGAGGGGAGAGAATAGTTCTGCTCAGTCTGTCGGCTGTCACGTTGGATCTCCCGAATGCGTTGCCACTAGAAACGCTTGGTACGCCCAATTCCATACCTTCATGGCCTCTCTGCAAAGGGGGTAAGACCTGGTCCCTCCTTGCTTGTTTAAGTACCAGACTACCGACATGTTGTCGGACTGAATGGCAATCGCACTGGGAGGTGATCGCAGTGCTTGCAACGCTAAAAGCACCGCCTCATTTCCAGGATATTGATGTGGAGAAGACTCGTCGGTGTGCCATGCCTTGGACCGACCTGTCCAGATAATGTCCCCCCCCACCCTGTCTGGGAGGCATCCGTAGTCAACGTGGCCAAAGGGAATGGGGGAACGAAGGGTCGCCCTAGATTCAGGTTGGAGGAAAGAAGCCACCAACGAAGATCCTGTTTGCACGTCTCTGTGATCAATATGTGGTGACTGAGGGGAAGGTCTTGATAAGACCACTGGACTGATAGGAGCCACTGGAGTATCCTCATATGCAACCTTGCCAAGGGGACCAGAAGAATGGTGGCTGCCATGGAACCCAACAGCTGCAGGACCATTCTCGCTGGAGCACGACGTCTGAGGAGTAATGCCTGAACCTGAAACTGCAGCGTTGCTATCCTTTCCACAGGAAGATAGACTCACATCTGCCTTGAGTCTATTTCTGCACCAATAAACAGAATACACTGAGATGGCAGCAATACAGATTTTGACCAATTAAAGGTGATTCCTAAGGAGTTGCCTAGAGTGATAGTGGCTGCTAGAGGTTCCAAGAGTAGATGCCTGGAGGTGGCAGTTAGGAGCTAGTCATCTAGGTATGGAAACACCTGGAATCCTAGACTTCTCAGGTGAGCAGTCACCACCGCCAAACATTTGGTGAACACCCTGGGGGCTGTGGTGAGACCAAAGGGCAGTGCTCGGAACTGGAAATGACTGTCTCCTAGGCTGAAGTGTAAGTGTCCCCTCGACGCCTGATTTATCAGAATGTGATAGTAGGCGTCTTTGAGATCTATGGAGCACATCCAAACACCTTTCTCCAAAAGTGGGAGAATGGATTGCAAGGTGACCATCCGGAATTTGGACTTTTTCACAAATCGGTTTAATTTGCTGAGATCCAAAATGGGCCTCATGTCCCCGGACTTTTTTGGTACCAAAAAGAATCTTGAGTAAGTCCCTGATCTGGCCTGGTCTGCAGGGACAGGTTGGATGACCCCTTTTTGAAGCAGCTTCGATATTTCGCTGGCTGCATGATCCCGTTGACTGGGTGGCGGGTCCGGGATTCTTTGGACTGGTGGGGGGGGTTGAGAAAAGGGAATGGTGTAACCTCCGGCGATGATTCGAAGCACCCATTGGTCCTGAGTGATATTTTCCCAGGCCTTTAGGTGTCTCGAAAAACGACCCCCGACTGGCTCCAGAGCTGCACAGTCGGGTACTCCTTCAGGGATGCTGGAAGGAGGAGGAGCCAAGAAAGGACTCGTGGTCTCCAGTGTTGCGGGGGCCTCCGCCGCCTCTGGGATGGCGTCTCCCTGAATAATTTCCTCCTCTGCCTCTAGAAGGGGAATCTCTGCTGTGAGTAAGGCTTTTGAGACTTACGGAACCACATTTTCCCTCCTCTTCGAGCCTTGGGATAAGGTCTGAAGGGAGTGGAAAACCGGGCCCCTATGGCAGTTAAAGTCTTACCCTCCTGTTTGCAGCGAGTCAAAGTGCCCTTTACCTTGGGTCCAAACAGTGAGGACCCATCAAAGGGGGTGTCGGCAAAGGAAGACTTAAAGGCCTCCGCAAAGTGACACAGGCGTAGCCAGGCTTGTCTCCATAGAGCAACACCTGTTCCCGCTCTCTGCTTCTTCGGCTGCATAAGAAATGAGCCTCATGGACGAGTTGGATAATGAGGACAGGGTAGCCAACTGGGAGTTAACCGTCTGGGCCAACTGCTCAGGTAAGTTACCAGAGAGGGTATCCGAAAGCTCCTTGACCAGATCCCTCTGAACTACTTGACGCATTTCACGAGACTGCAGAGACCTTAATGTAAAGGTCGCTGAAGAAAGGGTACGCTTCCCGTACCGATCCATGCTCCTAGACTCCTTATTAGGAGGATGGACGGATGTTGAAGCCTCTGCCACATCTTGCTGGGTGGCAGATGCCACCACCATGGCATCTACAGCCACGCCTTTTGAGAGAAAGTCCTTATCCGGGGGAGCCGAAAGGAATTTATTGGGGCGAGCTGGCACTGGTTCAACAGAATCCGGGTGTTCCCACGCCCTTCGAGAGATCAAATCCAGAAGGTCATCGAAGGGCGGAGACACCCAGGAGGCGGAGGGCTGAGCCCCGAAGGCCTTGAGGAAAACTGACTCCTCAGCAGAAGGGGGTTTGGACTGCCAGTCGCCTCATTGCTTAAGGATTTCCAAGATGTCCGCAAAGGACACATCATCCGAGGACGACTTGGGGGACCCTTCCGCATCATCGAGTTCGGTATCCGAGGTGAGAGACTCATCAGGGGAGTCGACATGCTTCCTCTTACACTGTTTCTTCCTCGGAGGTTCCTCCGAAAGATTTTCGGAGGGACCTCCAGGAAGAAGGGAACCCCCAATGGGGGTAACCTCAGGCCCAGGGGCTCCGCTGTCGTGAGACAGGGGGATTGCAAAGGCGCCAGTCTCCATGCCAAGGGAAGGTGGTGGTGAGATGGTAGAAGTGGCCACAGAGGATTTGGCCAAGGCACTCCTCATGGCCTCGAAGGCGGGACCCCCAGAGTCTTGGGATGGTTCAACCCCTGAGGCCACAACAGCAGTTGGACCCCCGCAGCCGATGCACCGAGAGGGAGGCTCGGAACCAAAAGGATCGGTCCCGAAGCGTCCCCCCTGGGGCCGACAGAGGAGGTCCGCGTACCGAACCCTGACCCAAAGGACGGGGTTGGAGTTAGGGTCGGAACTGACCCGACAACCTCCACCGGCTCCACCAACACCGACTCCAACGGTGCCGAAGCTGTTGGAGGAGGAATCGAGATAACAGGATGGGAAATCGGCTCCGGAGCCGACTGGGCTGGAGCCGAGATCAACTTTGCAAAGACCGGAGACTGAAAAAGCCTTTGAAGCACTCTGTCTAAATCCGAATCGGACATCCTCGACGACCGAGAAGAGACCGACCGGGTCCGAGTCTACTTCTCCGCCGGCTCCGAAAGACTGGGGGACCGGCTCCGTATGGGTTCGAGAAGTATCGGCGCCGAGGGAGATTCCACTACCACTGCAATTTCCCTTGGAGCCGATGTGGACTTCGGCACTGAAGGGGAAGAGTCTGAGCGGGCAACCCCCATCGGCTCCGAAGGCAGTGGAGCCGATGGAGATGACTCGCCTCTCGACGCCCGAGCTCTTGACTCCGAAGCCAGAGGAGTCGAGGCTGGAGACATTGAGGCAGACCGTTCTGCCCTCGGCTCCGAAGTCCGTGGAGCCGACGGAGAAGCCTGCCGCGACTTTTTAGCTACTGGATCCAACGGCTGGTCGGGCGACTTTTCTTCCTCGAAGGTGAAGAAGATAGGGCTTCCTCAAAGGAAGGGGTAATAAGCCCTTTCAAAATTAACTTATTTTTCCTCTCTTGGAGGACGCGAGAGGAAAAAGCGTGGCAAACGCTACAGGATTCTTGGAGGTGCTTTGGGCCCAAACAGTAGACACATAATGAATGGTCGTCCGTAATGGACATTTTATAATTACATTTCGAATATTTTTTAAACCCTGATGGTCTATGTTCCTTCGACATGGCTATACCTAACTACAAACACACTAACTACGAAAAACTACACAAGACAGCCTAGACTCTAACTAAAACGCCTAGGATAGGGCAAGGCCCCTCTAACTTAAACGGGACCGCTTAAGTACACACAAAAAACACAATTTTACCACAAAAATATCAAATACACAGTCACACAACAATAAGTAGCTGTTAAAACAGCTTTTGGGCAAGTTTTAGCAAAAAACTATACAGAAAAAAATTTGACTAAGAGGCACTTAGCTCAGCCAAGCCCAAGACCACGTCTATGCTTCAGAAGCGGCAAACGAGATCTGGGGAAGCAGTAGTGGTGCATCCTGGGATACGAGGTAACTCAGCCAATAAGAGACTGCGTTCTATTGTATAGCGGCCGAGTCGGAGCCGAGGATCGGCTCCAAACCCATCTGTAGAGAATGTAGGTGAGATAGGATCACATTACATCCATTGTTCAACCTATTACAGAGCAGTAGTCTGTCTTTATAATAGAGCTCATATTAAGAGATTAGAGAGAATTCAAAATTTTACACAATAGATTAAAGGTACAAGAGAGTTAGTTTATGCCAGATGTTTGGATGTTTTGTCTCTGTTCACTCTAAGTTATAGGTTTATTAGGGGAGATTTGATAATGATACATAAATGTATTTCTAATGACTTTTTTTTGCTGTAGGAGTTGGCATTAATCAAGGTGGGAATCTATTGAATACTAGAAATAATAATATGTTGACTACTGTTTCTCCATATATGACTATGTTATTAGGCAATTTATTTCATATTCAGATAGGTAGATGATGGAATATGTTACCAATTGAAGTTAGGAAAAATGAGTCATTGTCTCAGTTTATATCCTCTTTGGATAGATAGGCAGGGAAGAGGGTTTATCATTGCCATTTCACTGGGGATAGACTCTTGGAAGGCCTTTTGTGGGTTTGACTTTGTGATACTGACATCAACGGTTTGATGTAGCTATCTATCTCAACGTTATGGTTTAAAAGCCACACTTGCACTTGTTTCCCACCTTTCCTGTAACTAGCCTAGTTCAGATACAGAGTTGCTGAATCCAGGACTGTTGGTAAGCTTCTGAGCTCTGCAAGCCTCTCTGTGTTGGAGGAAAGCCTTCTAGCTTATCAATGGGAGTGGTAAGCACTAGGTAGCCTGTCTACCATGGGAGGAGAGGTTCTTGGCCCAGAAATTAGTTTATTGACCATTTGGACAGTTTGCCCATCTCTTTCAACTTTCTGGTTTAAAAGACCACATCTGCACTGGTTTCCCATCTTTCCTGTAACTAACCTACTGGGTAGCACTAGAAAACCTTAAATTGATACAAGCCTTCTAGCTTAGGAGAGAGACTTTGGAGTGATTAAGTATCAGTTTTCTGTACTTTCTTGCTGTACTTATCTGTTTTCCGCCTAAACGCAGATTTTCCAACATTTATTGTGATTTAAAAGCTTGTTTTTTTCACATATTGTACTTATTTGACTGCCTGCACTTTTAAAAAGTTGTTTTTTGTTTAAATAATTTGAACTGTTGTAGGCTACACACTAAAGTGCAATAGCCTTTTCTGATCATTTGTAGTCATTTAAAGCTGTTTTAAGTGTATTTTTTTTACTGTTTTTGTCTTATCTTTTCAAAAAAAACAAACAAAAAAAAACAAAACAAAAAAAAAAAATCCTTGTTTCCCGCCTTTCTAAGCTAGTATAGTCCAGTTTTTAGGCTAGTGCTGAATTCAGGGCTGTGATACTAGTTTCTGAGTTGCTCATACCTTACTTGGATAGAAGGAAGTTTCTCTGTTCACCTGTGAGAGAGGGGAGCTTTGAGCAACCTATCTGTCCCTGGAGGAGTGGTTCCAGTCCAAAAGTTAGTAGTTTATTGGACATTTTGGGCTAATTTCTATCTCTTTCATTTCCCTACTATAAAAACCGCTTTTGCACGGTTTTGCACACCGGGCAGTGCCGGTTAGCTATAGTTAAATTATTCCTGGCTCCACTAAGTCTCCTCTTCAATTTTTCCCTTGAAACTAGTCTAACTAAACCTAAGCACTCAAAAAGCATCTTACAGCCCAGCACTTGCTCAGACCTAATAGCAAGCACTAATATACCCTGACACTGCTTGCCCAGCAGGGCAACGCTCTTTATTCACCCTCACCAACCAAGCGACTAAGCAGCTCACCCTACTATTCAGGCATGACCAAAGGGCAACTTCAGGTGCACTCTCCAGTCCAACTGGTGAATCTGGGTATCCTGAGGCAATGTTACAACTGCCTCATGTACACAGAGAACTCTCTCCTCCTACCACAAAACACTAACATATGCGAGAGAGGCAATTATACAGCCAAACTGGAAGCTAAGCTGTCTCCACCCAAGACTGGAACATACAGTCAAGAGGAGAAGGTTAACACTTGCACCGCAACTCCAGCCGCACACAGACCTACTAAAACAGCACTGGCAAAAACTACACATAAATACACAAAATCATATTCAGAGGCTCTAAATAAAAACCTGCAAAAGCATCAGAGACCTCCAAAGCAGACACCCAAACAACCTGCACTTCCCGTCACAAACCAGACAACATATAAAACACAAAATCAGTGTGCTGCACAATCACAGCCCTTAAGGCGAAATAACATACCTAACACACTAGTAATAGGTGACTCTATAGTCAGGCACACTGACGTCCCACTCACTAGGCTGGACAAGCAGAAGGTTACTGTTAGCTGCCTGTCAGGACCCAGAATCCATCACATAACACAAGCACTCAGGTCACTCCAGAACAAGTACAAATATGACTCTGTCATTGTTCATGTTGGTGTGAATGACCTGAGACGTACCTTCCTGGACTACATGAAAAGAGACATGGAAGAGCTCTATGATCATGTAGCCCAGGCTGGTATGACCCTGACCCTGAGAAGCATCCTGCCCTCACCAAAAATGATACCGGAGTATAAAGAAAAAATATCAGTTTCAACAATTGGCTAAGCTTCTGGTGTCATTCAAACGGGATCCAGTGTCCGTCAGCCTGGGAAGACATGCTCGACAAGCCGCGTTGCTTTGCAAGCGACAGCTTGCACCTGTCACCCCTAGGCTTTCGAATACTGGCCAAGGCTCTTGCTGCCCCCATAGTGCCTTTTTTAGGCAAGGCTCAAAAGTCAAACACACCTCCGTAAACAGCACAATTAACAAAAACCTGAGGGTTATGCTACTCAACTGGGGTTGGGAGGGTGGCCTAATGGTTAAGGTGTTTGCCTTACAAACACAAGGTGCAGGGTTTGAATCTCACAAGGGATAATTGGTTAGGCTTAAAATGGCTCGCATGGGCAGTTAGCCTAGTACTAACCTATGAACACCAGGAGTTTAAATCTCAAAATGCACATGCTCAAAGCACTCCTCAGTATGGAGAATGTTGACATCTGTGCAGTAACTGAAACCTGGTTCAAGGCTCCAGAGAGCACCCCAGCACTACTGGGCTACAACTCATACCACACATTTCATTCACAGAACATGGACCGAAACACAAAAGGAGGGGGTGTATCCATATTCATCAAGGATACCTACACCTCCAGGTTAGTGGCGCAGCATGATACCTCTGAGATCATCCATGTGCAACTAACATTGAGCAAATCTGCAATGCAAATTGTGGCCTGCTACAGATCACCCTCCATGACCCAGGACCACCACTCCACCTTTCTGGAGACACTGGAAAACATGAAGGTCCTACCAAACACCCTGATATTGGGCGATTTCAATTACCCTACCATTCACTGGGAAAACTACTCGAGTACAAATTCCCAGGCCCAGAGCTTCCTGAAATTCATCGCCCTGGATCAGATGGTAAACTTCCCTACCAGAGGTGAAAACGTATTGGACCTAGTAATCACCAAAATGGGCGACAGGTGTTCCACACCGAGGTCAACCTGTCACTGGTTAGATCAGACCATAAATTAATCACTCTGGATGTCCACACCCCACCACCACCCCCAACTAAGGAAACCACAGTAAAAAACTTTTCTAAAGCAAACTTCACCTTACGTAAGACAGAGGTGGTAAGTTTTACAGCCGCCATGCTAAAGGATAATGCTGCCCAAGATGCAGAAACCTTTAAAAATGCACTCTATGAGCACCTACAAGGATGCATGGATCATGCCATCCCTAGCAAAACCAAAACTCACTCTTCTAAGAGAAGGAAACCAGTTTGGTGGACCCCCGCAGTAAACAGGCTATACAATAGAAGGAGGAAACTAGTTCAGAAAAAAGCAAATCCCAAGAAGGAAAGACATCCCTGATCAGTATCAGTAAGAAACTGAAGTCCCTCATGAAATCATCCAAGGCTAACTTCGAAAGAAAAATAGCCAAGGATTCACAAGATAACCACAAAGCCTTCTTTAGCTATGTTAAGAATCTAAGTGGCAACTCGTAGATATGCACTGAACTGGTGCAAAATAGCACAAAATATACTGAAACTTCTGATATTGCCAACATCCTGATAGATTCAGTGCAAACTTCACCCACCTCTCACCTCCAAAAGGTCCCACAACAATACCGGAAAAGTGTAGTGTCCCAAAAATCAAAGATGCACAGGTGAAAACAGCCATTTCAAAAGCCAAAAACAGTGTCAATGGGACCAGATGGTGTCCCAGGCTGCATCTTGCACAAACTACAGAACAAACTAACCCCCCACCTAAACATGCTGTTCAACCTCAGCCTCTCCACAGGCTACGTGCCCATAGAATGGCACACAGCAACGGTTATTCCTCTCCACAAAGGAGGGGCCACAACTGACCCTGGTAACTATCGTCCCATAAGCCTGACTAGCCTGGTCTGCAAGGCTATGGAGCGCATCATCATGGAACTCATTAGCAAAGACATTGGGAACCTCCAAACACTTGACCCGACCCAGTTCGGCTTTGTTAAGGGCAGATCATGTCTACTAAAACTGGTTGACTTTGAGACAGTCACCAAGGCCATAGACAAGGGAAAGGTGGTTCACGCAGCCTACCTTGACCTCGCCAAGTCTTTCAACACCATTTTCCACCCAGGTATTACAGAAAAACTCACCAGCCTGAACATAAACCACTATGTCACGAGATGGGCTGCCAACTGGCTTACAGACAGAACTCACATGGTAAGAATAGCAAGCTCCAGGTCCATCTCTAAACCAGTCACAAGTGGTGTCCCGCAAGGCTCGGTCCTGGGACCCCTACTGTTTGGCATATACTTCTCAGAAGTACAGGCAAATACAGGACTATGGCTAACCAAGTTTGCAGATGAATGCAAACGGAGAACCATAATTGTCTCTCTGGCTGACACGGACATCCTCCAAAAGGGCCTTACTGAGACGGACACCTGGTGTCAAAGTCATGGCCTCAAGCTAAATGCCAAAAAATTCATAGTCATCCCATTTGGGAAAAACAAAAGACCCACGAATTACCACATAGGTGGCAGCCCCCTTAATACAGAAGAGGTAATAAGCGATCTGGGGACCCAGGTAGATAGTAATCTCTCCTTTGACAATCATATTGCCAAAGTAGTTAGGAAATCCTTCTATGTGTCCCATCTAATTACTAAAGGGTTCGCATCTAGAAATAGAGGTTATAGTGCCCCTCTACTTGTCACTCATTAGACCCATCATAGAGTACAATGCCCCGTTTGGGATGTACCTCACAAGACACTTCCAACAGATGGAAAGACCACAAAAGTACCTCACCAAGAGGATTACTGGTCTCAAACACATGTCCTATGCAGCCCGACTGAAAAAACTCTGGCTGTACTCAGTGGCATATCGCTTACTCAGAGGTGATCTCTGCCTGACTTACAAAGCCATGTCCAACTCAGAATTGATGGACATGTTCCACCTAAAGAAATCCAAGTCACTGCGAGTCATGCGCTCTAGTGAGCTAAACCTCACCACAACAATAAATAGAACATGCTGGAGGGATAGATTCCTGTCACAGAGACTCCCCATGCTTTGGAACAAAATTCCAAATTACTTCAGGCAGAGCCACTCACTAACACTCTTCAAGAGAAACCTTGACGAGTGGATGGGTAACAGAAAATACACCCCAGGGATCACTTCATTGGCTCTGCTTGACAGAGGATCAGTTAATTAATCAATGGGGCAGTGAAAGCCGACGCACTCTGGCTAGGCTTATGAATGCCCTCAGGCTGATAGCCTAGTACCTACCTATGAACCTATATATTGGTGTACCTGGTCTGAACATGTAAATGAACCACATGGAGTAGTATTCTACCACAATTAACAAATTCAAATAAATAAATGCATTTTATCAGTCCTCATTCTAGTCCTGTTGTATTATCTTTTCCATCACTTGATACTTGCTTTATATGTGACTGCCTAGTTCTTAGGTCATTGTTGCTACCCCCACTTATCTGATCTCTTGACTACATATTTTGGTTGCAGTGTTGCTTGGTTTAGACCGCTTGCTACTTAACTCCTTCCACCATTCTGTAGGTAGTTTTCTACTCCTTTCCAACTACTCTGTTTAACCAACTTTTAGTGATTGAATATTTGCTATTATCCCTTACTCTTTGTTGACATTCCTTACTTGTCTTGTCCACAGAAAGCATTACTTCTCTCTTACTTCCCTTATAAGTATGTATATTACTTGTACTCAAACCATTTATTGAGTTTAATTTTAAAACTATCAACTTTTTTACTAAAGGATGTAATTCTACTGACATTACAAATTTCTTCCTCGTAGCCATCCTGTCTCCCCCCTTTAAAATCCTTGAAAGATGAATACATCAACAACTTCTCCACTATCTCTTACAAAATAATCACTAATATGCAGCATGGATTTCAGCCAGACCAACACACCTCCACTGCATTACTATTATTTGCTGACACTGTTAATAAAGATCACAACTCTAATAAACTTGCATCTGCAGTATTTCTAGATCTATCAAAAGCCTTTGATGTGGTTTCTCACACTAGACTTGTCAATCAACTTTCCATTCTGAATCTGTCACCTCCATCTATTCAATGGTTCTTGAGCTACCTTGCCAACAGGAAACAAGCTGTAAAATATCAAGGATCCATCTCTGTATACCCTTCTACTTCCACAGGAGTCCCACAAGGATCCATCCTTGGGCCTCAACTATTAAATATTTTTATCAATAACCTACATTTATCAAGGAGCCAAGGTACTTTGAACAAATAATTATAGAGGGAAAGAGAACGGGAAAAATGCCAAGAATGTATTTAGACTGCAGGCTAAAGATTGCCTTCCTTATCAAGGATTGATATTAGAGTATAGGCAAAGACAAAGCGATAGGGGGATCCTAAGCAAAAGACCAGCACTGATACTTAGAACAGAAGCTACTGTTAAAAAGGGATAATTAGTACAGCATATAAAATATTGCATGATAACGAAGAGTCAGTCAGAGGAGGTTAAAAAGGATTGGGTGGAAAGACTGGATAAGCAATTCACAAAGAAACAATGGGGGATATATATGGATTCACTTTCTAATCTCGAAATACTGAAATCTCGAATTTCAGTATTTGGAGAACATAAAGTCGAAGGTTCCAAATCCTGAAACCCCAAAACCGCGAAGCACAAAATCATGCACATAAACACACCACACAACAGAGACATCATCCAACCCACACCACAACAGACAAAACACACACAAACACAAAAACACAAACAGACCTACAATACATATAAGCAGGGGGAAACCCCCCTGCACCCCCCATGTGAGGGGCTGCACCCCACATCCCCCCTACTTATATATACTAACTCCGAGATCGCACAAACAGGAAAAGACAGCAAACTCACACCCAGACACTCCACAGTCCCTCACACACAGACACACACATCACACATATAGAAACACCAACACATACAACACTTACACACTCATACTTTTACCTACCTACCATAACCCACACGTACAACTTACAAACACACTCACATACATTCAAAGTCCCACCCAAAACCATTACAACATACTTACTTACCTTAAATTGCACCGACACCCAAACACAACACCATACACCATCCACACAAAACACCAGAAGTATAAAGCCATAACCGCGGATTCGAGATATTCAAATTCATGATTATGCACTTTCGCTATTTTAAAAATTCCACTTTATAGTCTTGCGATACTGAAATTCAAAATTTCAGTATTTCGAGATTATAAAGTGTAACCACACACACACACATATATATATATATATATATATATATATATATATATATATATATATACATACATATATATATATATATATATATATATATATATATATATATATGGGTTCCATTCAGAAGCTCGAAATACTGAAATCACGAATTTCAGTATTTCGAGCCCAAGAAGCCGAATCTACATAATGAAAGTTTAGAAGCACGAAACCTCGAATACCGGAGGTTTTGAATTTCACATTTCTAAAGTTCCGCTATGGTTATGTATTCAGGTAAGTGTGTGTGTTAAGGAGTTCGAGTAGGGGCTGTGGTGTGTGTCAGTGTGTTTTGTTGCTGTGATGTGTGTGTGCGAAGAGAAAGTAGCTTGTGTGGTGGTGTTTTGTATGTGTTTGTATGTAGTGCGACTTTGGAGTGAGAATATTTAAGTGGGAGGCACAGCCCTTCTCATGGGGGGTGAAGGAGGGCTTGCCCCCCCCTGCTTTCATGTAGTAGAGTGATTGTGTGTTGGATGGTGTGTGTGTGTGTGTGTGTGTGTGTGTGTGTCTGTGTGTGTGTGTGTGTGTGTGTGTGTGTGTGTGTGTGTGTGTGAAACCAAGTATTCAAAACTTCTGGTATTCGAGGTTTTGAATTTCGTGGTTTTTAGTTTTCGTTGTTTTTTGGATTCCACTTCTTGGGCTCGAGATGAGTCTAATTATGGTGGCTGCCAAAAAAGCAATTAATAGAAAATGGAAATCAAATTCTAAATTAACTGTACTAGAAGTAGTGAGTATAGTAAAAGAGATAAAACTGGAAATGGGATCTTTAGAAAAGGGTAGGAACAAATTACACAAAAAAGGGAATTGTGGGAACAGTGCATGCAGAATAATGTTTTGCAGGAGAAATGAGGTTTAAAAGCAGGTAGAATTTGAATGAGCTATGTAATGTTTGACTGATAATGACTGGAGAGATACGTGATGTATAATGTTTGTAACTAAAATATGTCAATATGGTTAGTTTTCATTTACATAAATGTATGATTGCCTATGTCATCAGTGATAATTAATATAGATGTTTCTTGTTTAAAAAATAACTTTCATTTGTCTTCTTGTGAAGGCACCTTTGGTCAATACACAGATAACTCTACCATCACCTACTCCTCAAACACCTTAACTCACCACCTAGAAATCACTCAATAAGCTGTTGTCTCCATTGAAACCTAGCTTACAAGAGCATAACTCTTACTCAGCCTCCCAAAAAACAAACTCCTCTTTACCCAAAAAACTCACACCCTAACAAAACATCTTTCAAAATCTATTTGGCAAATAGCACTGAAATTGAGTTAGTCCACCTTAAACTATTAGGAGTCATAATATTTGACCTCCACATTCAAAGCAATATCAATAAAACTCATCATAAAGTAGGCATGCTATACAGAAACAAACATGAGCGCACCGACAAAAATTACTCTAGCAAAAATATACCTTCTGCTCCCTCTACTCTGTGGAGCATCATTTCTGACCAATTTACAATCCTTCATTAAAAAAAAAAAAAAAAAGCTGCTACAACAAAATTGCAAAGTTTGCTACTAATTCATCTTCCTTTACTCATCAGTGTAAATCTCTGCATACCCTTAGCTGTCTGGAACTCCCCCCCCCCTCTGCCTCTCCTACATTCAACTTATACATAAAATAAATCATACACAAACCATTAGCCTGCCCATCTCTTATACCTTTAATCAAATACATTTCCCTAAAAGAACTCTCAGATAAGATGACAAACAACTTATCACCATAAATAAACCAAATAAATCCCCTGGACAAAGCCTATACTCATACTCAGTAGCAAAAAAAAAAAAAAAGAAATGGAACTCCTTGCCTCTGAGCACCAGAACTATTTCTAACCTACCCACCTTTAAATATTCTCTAAAATAATACTTTCAAAATAGTGGACCTGCTTGTATGCCAAGCCTGGCTGAACTTGTTCACTATACTTCACGCACCCCCTTCAACCTATGTCAATCCTTACAACCCACTCCAACCTCCTACTCCACTTTCTTTCTTCCCACTATCTTAACTTATCCAATTCATCTCTGTGGACCTTTCCTCTACTTCTTTCTCTATCCTCCCTACTCACCTAAGCTACCTGAAGGCACCTACCCTGCAATCTTGTTATTATCTCCTTTTATCTCCATCCTTCTTCCTTCTATAACCTTAATACGAACATCATCTCATACTAAGCTATCACTCGAGTTCCTCTCACTGTCTCTAATCATGTAATTTCTAATATCGCTTTTGAATATCTTATTAGAATCACCTTAGGTCTCATTTATTGCATAATAATCCATGTAACAAGTAATATGACTAATGAGTTTTTCTTCACATATTTTCTCCAATTCAAGTCATTGTTTTTCATTACACTCTACTATGAATCAAGAAGTTATGTACTCACCATAATGTTCGATGTACGTAGTCCATCTCGCCTCACATTCTTACCTGTG
Source organism: Protopterus annectens (assembly GCF_019279795.1). Lineage (NCBI taxonomy): Eukaryota > Metazoa > Chordata > Ceratodontiformes > Protopteridae > Protopterus > Protopterus annectens. The sequence goes on along the minus strand of NC_056726.1, from coordinate 60,243,104 downwards.
GGTTCGGAGCTGAACCTCGGCTCTGACTCGGCCATACTCTAGCTCGAAGTCTTTCAATTGGCTGGGCTAAGAGGTAACCCATGCTGCACTGCTCCCTTTCACCAGATCTTGTTTGCTGCAAGCTCACTCACTCACCTTCCATACACATAACACATAGAGAAGGAAAATCAACCCAATAATAAAAGGAGTACTGAAACCAGAACTAACCTCTAGGCCCTCCAGGATGGGGAAGGTGGGGGGGGGTAAGTAAGAATGTGAGGTGAGATGGACTACATACATCAAACGTTATGGTGAGTACATAACTTCTTGATGTTATGTAGTCCAGTCTCACCTACATTCTTACCCGTGGGACAGCGTCCCCAGCACCTGAACCCTGGGAGGCTCAGTGGAAAATACTTCTGAGCACTGTGGAACCAAAGGAAGATCTGCCTCTGGATATCAAATCCAATTTGTAGTGAGTAATAAAGGTGTGAGGAGATGCCCATGTAGCTACAGCACAAATATCAACCATAGACATCCTGGCCTGAAATGCTGTAGAGGTAGACATCGATCGGGTAGAATGAGCCTTAATGGTAACTCCTTACCACCTGAGGCATAAATGAAGGAAATACAACTAGAGATCCATCTAGACAAGGTCACTTTGGAAACAGGGGACCCAACCCTATTGTCTGAAAATGAGACAAATAGCTGATTCGTTCTATGCAACTAAAAATGCAACTGTCTATGAACATCCAGCTGGTGAAATTTAAATTCTGCCTTATTAGAAAACTCTGGAAAAAATACGGGCAGTTCAATGGATTGGTTGAGATTAATAACCGAAGCCACCTTCGGCATAAAAGAAGGGTTTGGTCTGAGGGAAACCCTGTCCTTGTGAAATATCAAGTAAGGCGGTCTAACTGACAAAGCTTGGAGCTCAGAGACATGTCTAGCTGAAGTGATGGCTACCAAAAAGATTGTCTTCCAAGTCAAATATTTCAATTCACAAGTAGCTGCAGGCTGAAAGGGGGACGACGTGAGAAATTGTAGCACAAAATTTAGGTCCCAAGGCATGACCAGGTCAAAGACTGGAGGGTGAAGCAGCATAGTGCCCTTCAAGAATGCCTTACAAAGTCTATGTGCCATTAGACTGGATTCATTAGCGATGTGAAAAGTGGAAATAGCCGCCAACTGGACTTTAATGGTTGCGGCTGCTGATCTCTGATTGAAAAGCACTGAGAGAAATTCCAGAACTGAAGAAATTGGAGCTGTATAAAGATCAATTTGTCCTGCATGAGCCCAGATGGAGAATCTTTTCCATTTACTGGAATAGATCTTTCTGGTTGAAGGCTTATGGGAAGAAGACAGAATATGACCCACTTCCGGAGAAAAATGATGAAGCCTCACTAGTGATGGAACTGGAGTAGCCAAGCTGTCAACCGGTGGGTCTGAAGAGAGGGATGGAACTGCCCTGACATATGAGTCAGTAGATCTGGCTGTGGGTCAAGAATCCAGGGGTCGTCCATGAGATAGGGATGGAGAAAGGGGAACCAAATTTGACAAGGCCAGTGTGGAGCAATCAGAATCATTCTGCTTCCCAAGTATTGCGCTTTCTGAATAACCTTTGTCAGCAGAGGAACAGGTGGGAAGGCATAAAGTAGACTGGAGGGCCAATCGTGAACTAGAGCGTACCTGGGTGACTCCCCCTAAGGGGGGATAAGGGTGAAGTAGCTGTTGAACTTGGTATTGAGGGGACTGGCAAATAGGTTGCAGCAAGGCTGACCCCATCCGCGGAAAATCTGCTCTGCAACCTGACTGTTCAGGGACCACTCGTGAGGCATCAGAATAGCTCTGCTCAACCTGTTGTCAATGACGTTGGACTTCCCTGGAATGTGCGTTGCTACAAGAAAACGTTGGGAAGACACTGCCCACTGCCACACTCGAATGGCCTCTCTGGAAAGGGAGTACAACTTGGTTCCTCCCTGTTTGTTTAGATACCATACCACCAACATATTGTCTGAGTGGATTGCATTTGTCCTGAGAGGAAGAAAGCTCTGAAGTGCTTGCAACGCTAGTAGCACTGCTCTCATCTCCAAGATATTGATATGTAAATGTATCTCATGTTCCTGCCACGTGCCTTGGACTGTCCTGCCGAGATAATGCCCCCCCCCCAATCTGGGAGGCATCCATGGTCACTGTGGCAACGGGGGGGGGGTGGGAAAAAGGGCTTTCCTGCATTGAGGTTGCTTGTGTGAAGCCACCAGCGTAGATCTTGCTTGCACTTCTCTGTGATCATTATAAGATGAGAAAGCGGAAGGTGTTGTGGAGACCACTGGGCGAAGAGCAGCCATTGAAGGAGCCTCATCTGTAGCCCTCGCAAGAAGATCCAGCATAATTGTTGCAGCCATCGTCCCTAACAATTTGAGAACCATTTTTGCCTTTACTTTTTTCAGAGGGAGCAACGCGTATACCTGTTGTTGCAAACCCTGAATCCTTTCTTGTGGTAAAAATGCCCTCATGAGCACAGTGTTTAACTCAGAGCCTATAAAGGTGACATGCTGCGAGGGCAACAAGGCAGACTTTTCCCAGTTTAGAGTGATACCCAGTTGTTGACACAGCTTGATAGTGGCATCCCTGGTCTGTAGTAGCAGATGCCTGGTGGTGGCAGAAAGGCAGAAAGGAGCCAGTCATCCAGGTACGGAAACACTTGTTATCCCCGACATCTCAAGTGAGCCGTCACCACTGCCATACATTTGGCGAACACCCTGGGGGCTGTGGTGAGACCAAAGGGCAGGGCACGAAATTGAAAATGACTGACTCCCAGCTGGAAGCGTAGATGATTTCTGGATGCCCTATCCATCTTTATATGGTAGTAAGCATCCTTGAGGTCAATGGAGCACATCCACACTTCTTTTCCCAACAATGGGAGAATAGATTGCAATGTGACCATTCGGAACTTTGACTTCTTCATGTGGAGGTTCAAGTTGCTGAGATATAAGATGGGTCTCAGGTCCCATGTTCTTTTCAGCACCAGAAAGAATCTGGAGTAAGTCCCTAATCCGATCTGGTCTGAGGGGACATGCTGGATGGCTCCTTTTTCTAGCAGCTTTAGAATTTCTGAAGCTGCGGAATCCCTTTGATTTGGTGGAACATCTGGGATTCTTTTGATCGGTGGGGGAGGAGAAGAGAAGGGAATGCGATATCCTCTGGAAACTATTTTTAATACCCACTGGTCCTGGGTGATGTGTTGCCAAGCTTCTGGGTATAGTGAAATGCGAACCCTGAATGCACAGTCAGGTTTCCCATCAGGAGCGCTGGTAGGGAGAACCACGAAAGGAGTCACTGTCACCCTGGTTACGCGGGCCTCCTCTGCCTCTGGGGCAGTGTCTACCTGAGTTACCACCCCCTCCCCTGCCTCTGGAGGGGGAATCACTTTGTGCGTCATTAAAAAACCTCTGAGATTTCTTGAACCACATTTTCCCACTCTTCTGGCCCTTGGGATAAGAAGGCATGGAAAAATGGACTCCCACGGCAGACAGAGTTTTTCCTTCTTGCTCGCACCTAGTGAGAGTGTCCTTCATCTTGGTTCCGAACAACGATGAACCATCAAACGGGGTGTTGGTGAATGTAGACTTGAAGGCCTCCGCGAAATTACAGAGGCGCATCCAGGAGTGCCTCCTGAGAGAAACTCTGAACTGCTGTTCTCCTCCTTCAGCTGCGTAAGAGATCAGCAGCATGGAGGAGTTAGTAATAGAATTTAGGGTAGACATCTGAGCATTGACTTTCTGAGCCACTGCGTCAGAAAATTACCCTGCAGAGAATCTCCAAGCTCTTTCAGGAGATCTCTTTGGAGCTGTGTAAAATGTGACAAATAATTCAGTGACCACAGAGTAAAGGCCACTGAAGAAAACTTACGCTTCCCATACCGGTCCATGGTCCTAGACTCCTTGTTAGGGGGATGGACAGTAGATGATATCTCAGCCAGTTCCTTCTTGGTGGCCGCTGACACCACCATGGCATCTACTGGAACACCCCTCATGAGAAACTCTTTATCAGCAGGGGCGGACAGAAATGTGTTGGGTCTATTGGGGACTGGTTCCACAGTGTCAGGGGTTTCCCACACCCTTCAACAAACCAGATCGAGGAGTTCATTGAAGGGGGGAGAAACCCAGGAGGTGGAGGGTTGAGCCCCAAAGGCCTTCAGGAACACAGACTCCTCCTCAGAGGAGGATTTAGAGGGCCAGTCACCTCTCTGCTTCAAGATCTCTAGGATATCAGTGAAAGAGATATCCTCAGAGGGCGACTTGGGGGACCTCTCTGATTCCTCGAGGTTGGTGTCCAATGTGAGAGACTCTTCCTGGGAATCTATGTGCTTCCTCTTGCGTGTTCTTTTTTTGGGTGGCTCCTCAGGGAAAAACTCTGGGGGGCCCTCAGAAAGTTGGGGACCACTCATGGAGGTATCCTGAGGCCTTGAGTCTCTGCTGTCCAAGGATAGGGGGCGATCAGAGACTGATACCGGAGCTGGAGGGGGTAGAGTATCAGTGCTGTATGATGCAGCTGAGGACCTGGCCAGCATGCTCCGCATGACCTTGAAAGCTGGTCCCCCCGGCTCCGAAGATCAACCAACCATGGAAGCCCTCGAAGCAGAAAGGACAAGGTCCGAAGCCGAAGCAAGGGTCAGGCTCACCCAAGCTGAAGCACAGAGAGGAAGGCTAGGAGCCAAAGAGCATCCCAAGACACTCCCCTCGGGTCTGACCGAGGAACCATGTGTCCTGGACCCCATGGATGGAGCCGACGGGGTCGGAGCTGAGATCAGAGCCGAGAAGCCAGGATGGGCTACCGGAGCCGACCTAGAAGCATCAGACGGCACTGACAACTCTGGCTCCAAAGGCTGAGATTTGCTCGGAGGAGGATCTATCGATGATGGATGGGTGATGGGCTCCGAGGGTGACTGGGCTGGAGCTGAAAACAATTTAGCCAGCACCAGTGATTGGAGCAGTCTCTGCACCACTCTATCCACATCAGAGAGAGTCCTGGAGGATCTAGAGGATAAGGTAGGAGATCTAGACCTCCTCTCAGAAGGAGATCTGTGAGGAGGAGAAAGATGTCTAAAAACTGGAGACCGGCTCCGAATTAGTATCTCCATCACTGGCTCCAATAGGCTGGGAGCCGATGCAGGTTCTGTCGATTCAGCAACTTCCTTCGGCACCGAAGCCAGTGGAGCCGAGAATGCCAAAGTAGACTTAGTAACTTTCTCTGGATAAGACTGATGGAGCCAGAGAGCGTTTTTTTGCTTTGGAGGTTTTGTCTCTTTTAGAGGGAGAGAACTTAGCACTAGAAGTCCTCTCCAGATCTTCCTCGAAGGAGGGTTTCAGTAATCCTTTCAGAATTAGTTTGTTCTTCCTTTCTTGAAGAACACGAGGGCTGAATCAGTGACAGAACGCACAAGATTCCAGAAGGTGGATAGCCCCCAAACAATAAATGCACACACAGTGCCCATCAGTAATCGACATCTTATATCCACATTTACTACATTTTTTGAAGCCTGAAGGCTCATGCTCTTTTGTATCCTTGGACATGATCGGTAGGACACTAGACACAACTCAACTGACAAACCCGACAGTAGCAACAAAGCGCAGGAACTAGACACTAAATAAACTGCAGACACCACACAAGGACCTCTAACTTAAACAGCCCAGACAGGAAACAAGGGGAGGACTAGGTCCTCTAACTTAAACGGCCCTCGCCCGGAGGGATAGGGTACCAAAACAAACGAACACAGAAGAGTAACAGATAACAAATGGAGAGAGGACTAGGTCCACTAACTGAAATGGGCCTATCCCGTTGGGAGATAGCTAACAGGATACCAAGACAAAGGCCACAAAAGGCCACACAAAAACAGTTTCCACAAACCAAAAACACACACACACCTAGCTATGAATATAGCTTTTGGAGCAACAATTTGGTTAAAGAAGAAGAAGAGTTATACTTAGCCACAGTCAAGAGCAAGACCACGTCTGAGCTTTACGAGTGGCAAATGAGATCTGGGGAAAGGGAGCAGTGCAGCATGGGATACCTCTTAGCCCAGCCAATTGAAAGACTTTGAGCTAGAGTATGGCCGAACCCACAGGTAAGAATGTAGGTGAGACTGGACTACATAACATCATATGTTCTGTGTTTTTCTCACTACAAAATTTTTTCACTCCTATGTTTTGTAGTGTAGCTTGATATTTTGTGAGTTAAAGTAACTAATTTATTTTTGAAAGACTGTGATTGTGGAGCTTTTCTCCCTGAGCATCTGCTGAAAATGGGCACTTTCTGGCCAGCCGGACTTTCCTGGTAAACAAATGTCAAATAAATAAATACTAATCAAACTGCTGTCCTCTATACTGTGGTTCTTTTTTATATCATCCAGGTTTCTTCAACTTTTCTAAATATACATTTAATCTCCATCATGCTGTTATTCCTCTAATTTTACTTATTTTTAAAGGTCATTCACTTATTACACAGATAACTCCACTAGGTCTATTTAAAGAGATGATCAAGGAGCATTGTCTTTTTAAATGGCTTGTTCAGTCACACAATTTACAAATGAAGATGGGGAATCAAACCCAGGACTGTAAGCCAAAGCTTATTAGTAGCTCACAATTGTAACCCTCTCCATTAAACATAAACATATTCCTAACCCGATTCTCTTTTACCTACCTAGTTCCGAACAACTGCATCTTCTATCCTATACTACATGTTTACTAAGATAATTGTTTCTACTTAAACTATCTCTACTAACAGTTCTGTCCTCTTGCAATATCCTGTTTCCTCCGTGTCTTCACAAGCAATCACAAATACTGCACACCCCAAGAAAGCCTTTACAAATTCCATCAATCCATCCCACCATCCATCCATCCTGCCACTCATCGATACAGCCTTCTATGCAACCATACAGCTATACTTGCATGCACCCATCGATTTTTCATCTATTTATTTATAATCCATTCTTCTGTCTGCCTATCTGTCTATTTTCTGTATTTATTTATCTGTCATTTTTAATCAAATATGTAAACTGGTCTGAGGACCCTTATACACACACACACACACACACACACACACACACACACACACTAGATTAAGTTTGACTATAAAGTGATAAACATTATGTCGAGATACAGATTGTTTGGTAGGACAATCCAGTTCAGAATTTCCTATGCTTGCCTATCCTACTAAGCATGCTCTTCTGTCTTGCTAAATGTTCTTTTTCTACTTATTATTCTGTTTCTTCTAATACATAGTAACTAACTTGAACCTGGACTCTCTAATAAGCTAAGTTGTATTTTAAACCTACCAACCACAGAAACAGAATATTGTTTTTAAGCAAACAAATGAGTTTAAACTGGTAAATTATTTTTTTTTACTTAAAATCTTGAGTCAAAAGTCAGATCTGTAACTAAAGTGGGATGAAGAGGGTAGCTGCTCTGGGTGCAAGGTGTTAGGGGAGTATGGGGCACAAGTGTAATACCAGCATTCATTTAAGAAGCTGTGGGTGATATTGAAGCTTAAATTAATGTATTTAGTAGCTTAGTGTGCAGTAACTGTAACAAGGAGTGTGCATAATCTCTTTGCTACAGTTCAAAGTTCTGAGAGTATCTTTGGTCCTCAGCTTCAGGGGAAGACTTCTTTTTTATTCCTTCTCAACTATCGATTGAGGAAGGTGATCATCTGTAGATTGTCCAGAAAGCTAAATGATCTAGCTGTCAAGTAGTGACCATAACTTCCTTCCCTCTCTGAAATTTGGTTTATATCCAGTTGTTTCTTTTTAAGCATTCCTTATAAATTTTCCATTAGACTTGATATTAGCTCATTAAATACACGTGGAGGTATAAAGAAGTTAGAAACTCTGTTATTACCCTCACATCCTCATAAAAAAATAATATGGAAATCCTCATAGCTACTCTTTTTTATAGCCATTTCTAAAAAGTTTCCATCAACTGTTTCTTGTAGTTCATGGACCTATTGTGGGACTCTGAGCAAGTTATAAGATTTTAATAAATAGAAAATTATTTTTATATGAGATGCAACATATTTTCTCT
>NC_056726.1:60215448-60234544 GCF_019279795.1 Protopterus annectens | reverse complement strand
AAAACCCCTTCCAACACATACACCTTGGCTGTTGCCAGCCTATTCTCTTACGGGTGATGTCACCGCCTAGAAGTAATGCCTCCTGGTACAGCTGTGCTCAGTAATCTCGGTAGCGCATACTGTAGGTATGCTGCTTCATGCTGTAGTGAGTTCATGTAGATAGGCATAGGTTCGACTCCCAGCCCTTCCCTGTGTGTGTGTTTGTATCCAGCTGCCTCTGCAGATGATCATGCTTTTAGACGCCAAGCACAAACCTTAGCTATCAGCAGCCATTCCTTTACAGATGCGTTGTCGCCCCACCTGTACATGTGTGCCTCTGTTGGTGGTGTGCTCGGTGGTCCACGTGGCGCATTCCATACATGTAGTCGTACATTTTGTGCCAGGTTTGGGTATGTGGGGGTGTGGTCAATCACCGCTGCCTCGCCACATGTGTGTGTGTCTCCATGCTCCCAGCTGCGCCCATGGGTTCATACGGTATTGCTCTTGTGGTTCGCAGAACACTCATATCCTGCCGCCATCCCCTTGTTTGTTTGTGTGGATGGTGAATGCGCAGCTTCGTGTACTGCTTGTCTGCCTGTTGTGGTTTGACCGCCGTAAGCGTGGTGTTCTCCACGTGTACCATGCTATGGTGTGGTGCGGGTGATGCTGTGTACATTACACCTTCGGGCCTGCCACATGTGTCCGTCTGTATCTCTGTCATTGTATATCTACGTACCTATGTTGTGCCCGGCACTGCTGCTCTAGCATGGACGGCTTAATCTTTCCCATGTATCGCATATATTTGCCACGGCTGACACATATAACTGTAGTGCGTTGCATATCCACTCTGCTGTCCATGCACTGTCCGTATTCCAGAACACTGTAATGACATCTGCTGGATATCGTGGCAGACACAGCTATCCTTGCTGACCTGACAGTGTACCTGTACACGCCATACACCTTGTGTGTACTTGCCTAGTTATGAATTGTGTGTATGTCTGCCATGTGGGCGTATGCATGGCTGTGTGTGTCCCGCTACAGCCATCTGTGGAAGGGCCCCAGTGGCCACTGCCACTATAGGGTAATCCTTGTGGACCGCTGTTTCATGTGCACGTCTGCACATACCTGCAGACTGTACTACCCCTCCTACGGCAGCGGACTTAGATCGACTGCTGCCCTAGGCTGTAGGGCTCCATGGCACCCACCACCACAGCACATGGTGCCCCCATCTTGCAGCATACTCCACATGACGCACCTACTAGACAGGTGGCCCTACTAGTGTGGCGCACTGGGCAGCCGCAGGATTGCCATATGCCTACGGCCGGATATGGGCACATCACAAGGCATACATCTACATTCGGTGGTTTACGACGTCCAGGTTACAATACCAGAGGGGGGACCTCATCAGCTATGCTATAGAATGCGGATCTAGTTGGATTAGTAGGTGGAGGGTTGGCCACACACCAGGGCTGACCGATGGAACACTGACGAGGCCTCTTTTGAGAGGCAGGTGGAGCAAGCCCCCATAACGGGAATGTAGTTTAGGTACAGATGTAGGGTTAGCACACATTTGTCCACTCTTTCAGTTCTGTACCACTGTATTACAGTGATATGCTATGCATATCTTCCATATACATTGTTAAATCTTTGATTGATGAGTATTCGGCATAGTACAATATCATATGATACATGTGTTAATAGGATGCCTTCTGAGATGTTAACATATGTGTGTGTGGTTAACATTGCGTCTGTGCTTTCCATGCTGTGGTTACATGTTCATTGTTTACACAGAAAACACATGGAAGTGTAAGGGGGATATATAAAGCCTGGACTTCTATGTTATGTGTAAGTCTCACGGAGCGTACGGGTGATAGCGCTTACATGTCTATGGAGTAACCTTCGGATACCACATGTGACCTGTCGTGGACTAAATGTCTCGCTGACTGTTTCATCTACCTATGTGTGTCTTGGTTTGTGTGCCATAAGGTGCCAGCGGGTCTTTGATGTTGATTAGGTGTATTCCATGGTCAATTGACATTAATCCTATTAATTCACTGAAGGATGTTCTTCATTGGTGGGAACGCCATAGTGTGACCATCGTATGGCTTTCCTAGCTGACGTTGATATTGTGCCATTGGTATGTGTTCCACAGGTCACCCATTTGTTCTGCGGTATGGGAGCGTGTGATCCCCATTTCGGTGCTGGCAGATTGAGTGCTGTGTACGCCGGTATTCGCACAGCGGTCTGGCTTTGTATGGGGAGTGTCTACTGTTGTGCCTATCTGTATTTCCTGAGTTATGCCTCACTGCAGCTGTGTGGTTACACCAGGTTCGTGGTTATGGGTGCCATCTTGGTCCTACGCTAGTCCATCCCTAGCGATTGTCTACTGGACACTGGTATGGAGCAGTACACATTTCACACCTGCATTTAGCATTATCCAGTGGATGCTTTGCACTATCAGTGTGGAGTAAGGCACGTGCTACTCCCACATCCCTCCCACGGTGCGGGACAACGTATTGCATACCCAGGATCCCATGGCTGCAACCCTCGACGGTACACATTACACATCCGGCATGTGTGCGGGAATGGGATGTGGACGCACCTCTATGGACTCTACAATCTGGGAATATCTGTACATATGTCCTGCATTCCGTGGACAGTTGTCGTCAACCCTGAACACGCTGGGGGTGCATATGTCTGGCTGTACCGTAGTCACGGTTGTCAGTTCTTTCGGGTCTCTCGATCGTAGCTGATTGACATTGCGTACGGATGAATCTCTGGGGTCCTACTATGAACACCATTGTGCATATGTACAGTGTAGACCTTGTTGGACTGTGTCCATCTGGCTAGTGGGTTTGACTGCTGCTGTATGTTCCCCAATCGTGGATGTCTGCTTGCTACCCATATTATGTAGTGCTACATTGACCAGGGTATTCTGAACTGAAACCGGATGGTGTAGATCCAATGATGCAGGCTAGGAGATGCTTTAAGTGATCCTCAAATGTCCCATTAGGATATGTCCGCCACTGTATTGTCAAACTGACACAACCAAAACATGTAGATCCTATTAATTCATTGACGGATGTTCTTTATAAGCGTGAACGCCATAGCTTAAACATCCTATAACCTTTCTAGTTGACGTTGTTGGTGTGCCATTAGTATGTGTTCCGCAGGTCGCCCATTTGTTCCGCGGTATGGAAGGGAGTGATCACCATTCTCTTGCTGGCAGATTGAGTGCTGTGTACGCCGGTATTCGCACGGCGGTCTGACTTTGTATGTGGAGTCTCTACTGTAGTCCCTATCTGTATTCCCTGTGTTTTGCCTTACTACAGCTGTGTGATTCCACCAGGTTTGCAGTTATGGGTGCCATCTTGGCGTGACGTTTGTCCATCCATGGGAACTGCCTAATGGACACCGGTATAGGGCTGTACACATTTCACAGCTGCATTTAGCATTCTCCGGTGGATGATTTGCATTATTAGTGCGGAGTAACGCATATGCCATACCCACATCCCTCACACAGGGCGGACAAACGATTATCTGCCAATCAACTCCGACACTCCATTTCTGCATACCCACGATGCCATGGCTGCAACCCTCGACAGTACCCATTGCAAATCCTCCATGTGTGTAGGAATGGGATGGACGACATCTATGGACTCGACAATCTGGGGATTTCTGTGCATATGTCCTGCATTTCATGGACAGTTGTCATCAACCTTGAACATGCTGGTGGTGCATATATGTAGCTGTGCCGTAGTCGCGGCTGTCACTCATCTGGGTCTCCCGATCGCAGCCGTTGACATTGCGTCTGGATAAATTTTTGGGTCCTACAATGGACACAAATGTGCATATGTAAAATGTAGAACATGTTGGACTGTGTCCATCTGGCCAGTGGTCAGACCGCTGCTGTATGTTCCCCAATCGCGGATGTGTGTTTGACTACACATATTATGTTGTGCTACGAAACCCATGTTCTACTACGATTAACCCAAATGGTATTAATGTAATGCTGCAAGTTGGCAACTGCTTTAAGTAATCCTCAGAAGGCCCAGTAGGACGTATACGCCACTGTATTGTCAATATAACACAGCCAGAACATGTGGACCCTATTGATTCATTGGAGGATGTTCTTTATAAGCGGGAACGCTAGTGTTTAAACATCCTATGACCTTCCTAGTTGACGTTGTTGGTGTGCCATTGGTATGTGTTCCACTGGTCGCCCATTTGTTCTGCAGTATGGCAGCGGTAATCCCCATGTTGTTGCTGGCAGATCGAAGTGCTGTGTGCGGCGATGCATGCGGTCTGGATTTCTATGGGGAGTGTCTACTGTAGTTTCCATCTGCATTTCCTGTGTTATGCCTTACTGCAGCTGTGTGATTCCACCGGGCTTGCAGGTATGGGTGCCATCCTGGTCGTAGGCCTGTCCATCCATAGGGATAGCCTACTGGACACTGTTATGGCCTATACAAATTCAACACCTGCATTTAGCATTATCCGGTGGATGCTTTGCATTATTAGTGGGGAGTAGGTCATGTGCTATACCCACATCCCTCCCACGGGGCGGGACAACGGATTATCTGCCAAACAACACCGAGCCCCATTTCTGCATACCCAAGATCCCATGGCTGCAACCCTCGACAGTACCCATTACACATCCTTCATGTGTGCGGGACTGGGATGTGGACGCACATGTATGGACACGTCGATCTGGGGATTTCTGTTCATATGTCCTGCATTTCATGGACACCTGTCATCAACCTTAAACACGATGGTGGTGCATATGTCTAACTGTGCCGTAGTCACGGCTATCGCATCATCTGGTGGTCGGAAACGGCTGGGTGGAGTTCTGTTAGAATGTATTTTTGGGTCCTACAATGGACACAAATGTGCATATGTAAAGTTAGATGTTGCTGGACTGTGTCCAAATGGCCAGTGGTTTTGACTGCTGCTGTATGTTCCCCAATCGCGGATGTCTGTTTGACTACCCATTCTACGTGGTGCTATGTAAACCATGTGTTTTAGAACTGTGAATAAATGGTGTATATCCAAAGATGCGGGTTAGCAACTGCTTTAAATAAACCTCAGACGTCCCAATAGGACATATCCGTCACTGTACTTTCAACATAACACCACCGGAACATGTTGATCCCCTATGTATTCATTGAAGCATGTTTTCTTTATAGGTGGGAACGCCATAGTTTACATATCCTAGTTGACGTTGTTGGTGTGCCATTAGTATGTGTTCCACAGGTCACCCATCTGTTCACTGTATGGTAGCAGTGCTCCCCATTTTGTTGCTGGCAGATTGAGTGCTGTACGCCGCAGTTGACGGGCGGTCCGACTTTGTATGGGGAATGTCAACTGTAGTCCCTATGTGTATTTCCTGTGTAATGCCTTACTGCGGCAGTGTAATTCCACCGGGTTTGCAGTTATGGGTGCCATCTTGGTCGTACGCTTGTCCATCCATGTGAATTGCCTACTGGACACTGGTATAGGGCTGTACACATTTCACAGCTGCATTAAGCATTCTCCGGTGGATGCTTTGCATTATTAGTGGGGAGTAAGGCAGGTACTACGCCCACATCCCTCCCATGGGGCGGGACAACGGATTATCTGCCAGACAACACCGAGCCCCATTTCTGCATACCCAAGATCCCATGGCTGCAACCCTCGACAGTACCCATTACATCCTTCATGTGTGCGTGACTGGGATGTGGGCCATGTATGGACACGTCGATCTGGGGATTTCTGTTCATATGTCCTGCATTTCATGGACACCTGTCATCAACCTTAAACACGCTGGTGGTGCATATGTCTAACTGTGGCGTAGTCATGGCTATCGCACCATCTGTTGTTCGAAACGGCTGGAGGAGTTCTGTTAAAGGTATTTTTGGGTCCTTCAGTGGACACCAATGTGCATATGTAAAGTTAGATGTTGCTGGACTGTGTCCAACTGGCCAGTGGTTTTGACTGCTGCTGTATGTTCCCCAATCGCTGATGTCTGTTTGACTACCCATTCTACGTGGTGCTACGTAACCAGGTGATTTAGAACTGTGAACAAATGGTGTACATCCAAAGATGCAGGTTAGCAACTGCTTTAAATAAACCTCAGACGTCCCAATAGGACATATCCGTCACTGTATTTTCAACATAACACCACCGGAACATGTTGATCCCCTATGTATTAATTGAAGCATGTTTTCTTCATAGGTGGGAACGCCGTAGTTTACATATCCTAGTTGACGTTGTTGGTGTGCCATTACTATGTGTTCCACAGGTCGCCCATCTGTTCCGCAGTATGGTAGCGAGTGCTCCCCATTTTGTTGCTGGCAGATTGTGTGCTGTATGCGCGGTGTTACGGCGGTCCAACTTTGTATGGGGAATGTCAACTGTAGTCCCTATGTGTATTTCCTGTGTTATGCCTTACCGCGGCTGTGTAATTCCACCGGGTTTGCAGTTATGGGTGCCATCTTGGTCGACGCTTGTCCATCCATGAGGATTGCCTACTGGACACTGGTATAGGCTGTACACATTTCACACCTGCATTTAGCATTCTCCGGTGGATGCTTTGCATTATTAGTGGGAGTAAGGCAGGTGTTACGCCCACATCCTCCCACGGCGGGACAAAGGATTACCTGCCAAATGACACCGAGCCCTGTTTCTACATACCCAGGATCTCTTGACTGCAACAGTCGACAGTACCCATTACACATCCTTCATGTGTGCAGGACTGTGATGTGGACGCACTTCTATGGACTCTGAACTCTGGGGATGTCTGTGCATATGTGCTGCATTTCATGGACAGCTATCATCAACATTGAACACGCTTGCGGTGCATATGTCTAGCTGTGACGTGGTCACGACTATCGGTTCACGTGGGTGATGATGGAGGCTGGCACGCATTCCGTACGGGAAAACTTTTGGGTCCTACAATGGACACCAATGTGCATATGTAAAGTGTAGAGCTTGTCGGACTGTGTCCGTGTGGCCAGTGGGTTTGACTGCTGCTGTGTGTTCACCAATTGCGGATGTCTGCTTGACTACCCATAGTGTGGTGCTACGAAACCATGTTTTCCGAGACGGAACCAAATGGTGTACATCCAATGTTGCAGGTTAACAACTGCTTTAATTAATCCCCAGAGGTCCCGGTTGGGAAGTATCGCCACTTTATTGTCGGAACGACACCTCCAGACTAGGTAAATCATGGGCACTTTGGCCCGGTCTTACCGGCCATTTGCAAGTGTAATTAGCAGACACGGGTCAATACATGTATGATAATACATATTGTCATGCCGTAGTTAATCTATGTTATTTGGACAATGGCTTCTGCTATTCACATCCGTTGCTGTGGGTGTTGCCGGTTACCATACATATGGCTTTCTCAAAGGCCGAATTCACAATTCTGAACACTACTGTGGTCTCCTTTAAGGACCCTGAGCCAGTGGTCAACAGTACTGCAGCCACTGCATCACTTACAT
Organism: Protopterus annectens; assembly: GCF_019279795.1. NCBI lineage: Eukaryota > Metazoa > Chordata > Ceratodontiformes > Protopteridae > Protopterus > Protopterus annectens. Next base: position 60,227,084 of record NC_056726.1, on the reverse strand, counting down.
ATGCCGTCTACCGGTACCTACAGGACTGCATGGATCAGACATTCCCTCACCCAACTGTGGTTCATTGTACCAATGCCAAGCATCCAGTGTGGTGTACCCCAGCCATACACAAGCTGTACAACGAGAGGAGGTGGCTACTACAAGGCAGAGCAGACACCTTGTGAGGTATGACACCCTTGGTCATTATATGTGTAGAGCTACAGGCTGTCATGACATGGTCCGGGGCATGTTGCACAGATATATCTCCATGGACCTGGCTGACAATCATACAGCCTTCATTTGCTATGCTGGACACCTGGGAGGTCACTCCCACATATGCTCTGACTGGGTTCACGATGATGTGGAGTTTACTCAACATACACACATTGCCAACATACGGGCTGACAGGTTCAGTGAAGACATCTCCACACCCTCCCCCCCACATGAATAGATGTGTGTACCGGCGGTTTGTGGTCCCAGAATGTTCTGTGATGCACGGGTGGAACATGCTCTCTCCAGGGTAGTGAACATAGCATCCATGGGACCAGCTGGTGACCCGACTGTGTACTCCACGATCTCATTGAGGAATTAGACCCACAGTTAGGACAGCTGTTTATTTGTAGCCTCACCTCGGGTAACGTGATTCGGGTTGTGTCACGGCGACTGTTGTCCCACGCCAGGGCCAATGCCTCTACTGACCCTGGTTATTACTGTCCCATTACCATGAGGAGACCTATCTGCAAAGACATGGGAAGGATCATACTCATGCTCGTGGATGAAGGCATAGGGGACCTGCATACTTTGCATCCAACCCGGTTTGGCTTGGTCAGGGGCGGTTCATGCGTTTAAAGCATGGTTGACGTTTTCGGGACAGTCACCGAGGCCATTGATGTGGGTCTTGCAGTCCATACAGCCTACCTCAACCTGGCAAAGGCCTTCAACACAATACCCCCCTCGGGTATCATTGATAAACCCATCGGCTTGGATGTGAACACGTACATCGCAGGATGGGTTGTAAACTGGCTATGTGACACGGCCCACGTGGTCAAAGTTGCTGGCAGCATGTCGGACCTACTGCCTGTCGCAGGCGGTGTCCCACGGGGCTCTGCTCTGGGTCCACTCCTCTTCTACATCTACATTTCCACAGTACAGGCACACACAGGGGTGTTATGGGCATTGTTTGTAGATGATTGCGAACTGGTGCCATAGTGGGACGGACATCTGAAACAGATATCCTTCAAGGGCCTCCCAGATATGCATATCTGCTGTCAGGACATGGCCTACAGCTAAATGCAAGGTAATGCAAAATCATACCCGTCGAGGAAAACTAGGTCACCCCTGTCCGGCATATGGGTGGCAGTCCACTGAGCGCGGGAGTAATTACCAGGGATCAGGGGACACAGGTTGTCGGTCAACATTTGTTCAACACACACATTGCTATCGTGGTTCGGTGGGACTTCTACATTGCCCACCTGTTTGTGCAGGGATTCACATCTAGATCAGGGTAGGTCATTGTCTCCTTGTACTCATTACGTGTTACACCTATGATTGAGTACATTGCCCCATTCGGAGGGTATCTGACCTGACACCTACAGCAGCTGGGAAGGCCTCATAGGTTAATTGTCATACAGATGCAGGGTGTCAGGGATTTGTGTAATGCTGCCCCACTGTTAGGACCCCTGCTCCATTCGGTCACATACCTCTTGTTCGGTGTTGACCTGTGCCTGACATACGAGGCCATGTCGACCCATATGTCATGTCTGTGCTTCACCTACTGTATCTACATCCCTCGGAACCACAAGGGCAGGTGACGTGAACCTTGACGCGGTCATTAATAGGATGTGTTGGAGTGACACATATGTCACCCAGACACTCACTATGCTGTGGATCTACATCACAGTACATGTGAGGCAGAGATCCTTGCTAGCCTTGTTCGAGGGGTATCTTGTCCGTTGGATGGGGGATTGCAGATATACCCCAGGGATTACAACATTATCACTGCTTGACAGAGGTACGGCAATATCATAGGCATTTTATCTCTGGACCGGAGGGTTGGCAGAGGAATCCTAACTATGGAGTAGGGTTATGGCTGACCTTGGGTAGATAGCCTACCCTGTACCTATGGACCTATGAACCTATGTTCATAGTTTGTCCCATTTACACTTGTCTATCCCCTATCCTCTTTCTCATGTGTATATTTCTGTGGCACGTGATTGTCCTCTGTATTACCTGCAGGTATGCTGTCTACAGTGCACATACGTCACGGTTGATTACAGTGTATCTGTGTCCCTACCACTGTGATACTGAGGACTACCACACATCCTTCACAACATTACATGCATATGTCCATTCTATTATTCTTTGGCCTATGGGGGGGTGTTAACGGTTACACGTGTCCCTGTTTGTGCACGCTTCATGGTGGTCTTTGACCAGCCTCCGTTGGGTCGTGGGTTGGACGGTGTTGCTGTGTGTTTGGCATGTGTTTTCATTGCCGGTACATCTGTGGGAGGTGTGGTTGGCACATGTTCCTCTTTGCAGGAGCCCCATCCTGGGGTTTTGTGTCATGCATCTACACTTGGCACGTGCCATATGTCCTGTGCTATTCCCACAGTCGTGTATGCCTTCATGCATTACTACTGCGTGTTACTGGCTGTTTGTATGTGGTACACATGGCGATTGTGGTGGTTGGCTTGGCCTATTCCCATGCTAGGACATACACATCTGTCAATTAAGTTGTTAAAATCAGACTGTAACACTCATTAGGCTTTTCAAAATGACAGTCAATAACACAGGAAGCTCAGTTTCACAACGTTTTAATAGTGTGCACCAGGAGGCAAATAACTATGCAGTACAAGTATAGAGTTTTGTGTGACTCTATACAGGAATCAGCTTTATGTGTATTGTGTTTACAATCAGCTTTTGTCCACCTTAATGACATGGTCAGTCACAGGGCATTTACATCACTATAGTCCACAATATTCTATTCATACGACGGTGGTAAGGTAATGCTTATTAAATGTTTTCCCATGAGAATAGCACAGCCTTGCAAGGCACCTAGTCAATTAGAATGTCCTTCTGTAAATGTTGCTCTGTCAAGGTTCCAAGCCTGTTCGGATACAATAGTCAGTTCATTTCCTACTAGGTTCCTTTGTCTCTCTGGTGAGCAGCTGTACTCTATCTTCGATAGAGCTCACAAGGCCATCCTCCTCAGTGGAAGGAAGAAAGATATACATGTACATACATTTATTATTCTCTAACCCAGCGGATAATTAATGCTGAATGACATACACCTGCTGAACTGATTACTGCCAGGGTCAGAGTTCAATCACACTGCAGCTACGCTTCAGGCAATTACATGCATGATAAGTTCTACTGCCATATTGTAAAATAGAATAAAATGCATTATACACTATTTGCTTCTAAAATAGCACGTCATATATGTTTAGATATATATATTTTCTAACATTCTCCCTCCTTTTAATGCTTTTATTCTATCCAGAAACATATACAACATTATTTCATTCCCTAGCCTCTTCCTCTCTGGAACTTTTAACTAGGCAACTCATTTGTTTTACATTTCAGAAAGAATTTCATTTGGTATTAACAAATTCCACTCCAGGTCTTGATACCTAGTCTCGGTTACAGATACGTCAACAGAGTCCCTAACTAATCCTTTCATACAAGGTATCCCGCAACAGACACATGCTCCCAATATGAGCAAAAAAACACAAATGGCAATCAAGATATTCATTATGAGTGAACTCCATCCACCAAATGGTTTCTGGAATAAGTTCGTCAGTGGGTTTGGGCCTGGTTCCACCATGGCTGATACCTGCTGTATTACCTCTAGGTGGTCTTTGATATCGTGCTTATTATGTGGTATATACGCACAGCAGTCTTCTTTGATAAGCGCCAAGACGTACCACCACTCGCCGCCAGGGTGCAGTCAAGAGCCATTACGTTTTGTAGCACAACAGTTCTCATTGCATTCAGTTCATCAGTCACAAGTTCGAGAGCGGAAAAGTCGCATTGCTCATTACTTCGAGAGGTTTTGACAACTTCCTCGCTTCCCTGATTGATTTCACTGCTCCATAAGCTGGGATTATTCCAGCCCAGGATATAACACTGTCACTCAAGTCCATATGAGTCAATTTTCCTTTATCTCTTACAGAAGAATGATCTTTCCAAACAGCTTCAATTTCACCCACTGGATTAGTAGGTTTCTCCACTGAGTTCCCAGTTCTTCGAGCTATATCTCTTACATTTCGTATCGCACCAGAGGCAATTCAGCAGTATGTCATATGGCTGGAACCAGATAACCCAAAAAACAACTGCCGGACCATTTCTCAGATAACCATTGATATGCTTTTTCCCCACAAACAAAATAACAATATTCTACTTTACTACTGATGCGGGTTAACTCTGCATGTAACATTTTCCTGTCTATAACAGACAACTGTTTATACAATTCAGGATGTTTCTGCACATCTTTCCACGTTGTTCTCATTAAGCTTAAATACGAATCATGAATGGTGCTACAACTAGTACTGTGATCTTTGGCTGTTATATGACATTTGTAAGACACAGTTATGTTACAATTACTCCCACCAACTTGGACTGTATCATGTTTATAAAACAAACAATTCCTTTTTGTGTAACAGGTAAGTACAGTGCCACTTTGTCCTGTGATCTCACAGAACCTGTATCAAAAGGTAGATATTCACAAGTCTCAATTTATCCCCAAGGGGACAGCAGACATCAAAAGTCCTCCATATGCTGTAGGTATGGCTGTACAAACCCAGCAATTTGAAATGTTCATAGTCTCTACATGCACACGCTTCATGGCTAGGTATGTGTTGAGGTTTGGATGCCAATCTGTGGCCAGTTCATCACGTCTCATTATTTGTATCTGTGTAGTTATATGCAGGAAAGATCCCAGCAAAAGAAAAGTCACCACAAACATGGTTAATAGGTGTATGATCAGTAGGACAGTAAACCAATGTCTTTGGGGTTGCTTTCTATTGTTATACACTCTGCCCCTGGTCATTCTGTCTCTGTGGTATATTGGCTACGACATGTAAATCAGACTGGATATTCTTTACCGGTTTGCAAAGGGTCAGGTGAACCCAGGATGACCTCTCCGCAACCTTTACTGCAGTAGGCATTGCCAACAGTACCTGGTATGGACCTTCCCACGTTGGACTCGTCCGGTTACTTGTTTGGATAACAGTCAACCACACCCAGGATCCTGGAGTCAGCTCTGCGTCCAGCTTCGTTTGTTCTTTATCTGAAAAACAGTTTAACTGCAAAACAGTGTTATTGGTTAACAATCCTCTCATGTAACTGGCTAATGAGCCATCGACCTCCAGCTCTGCAGGCATGAGAGCTTTCCACTGTGGCACATAATATGCCATTACAAATACTACTTCAAAGGGTGTCAAACCCTTTACATTTGGAACTGTTGTCATGCTCAGCAATGCTAGAGGTAGACAGCAACCAATTCATCTGGGTGTCACTCATCAACCTCCTCAACTTATTTCTCGGAATCCCATTGTACCTCTCCACCAGTCATGCTGACTGTGGGTGGTACGTGCAATGATTATTCAAGGAAATCCCAAAGAATCCCCCAGGTTGCTGGATTGTCTGGTTCACAAAATGTGTTCTATTGTCACTGTAGCTTCTTTCCGGTATGCCAGATCTAGGATACTTTATTTTACTGGGGCCTTTGCCGCTGTTGCTGCATCCGATTCATGGTTGGAAATGCTTCTACCCATTTTGAAAACATATCTATAATCACTAAACAGTATTTCTTCCCTTCACATGTATTCAGCTCTATAAACTCCATACAAATAGTATGGAACGGATATGGTGGTGTAGGGAAACACCCTCGCTTTGGTTGGAATACTCACTGTGCATGCTGTTTACTGCAAATATGACACGCTGCTCAAAATGTTTGTATGTGGTTCCTAATTCCGTATGTTAAGAATATTCTGTTAACCAACTGTACCATCCCCCCTGTTGAGACATGGCTCTGCCCATGGCTCAACAAAGCCGCATATCTACATAAATTAGACGTTAATATTGGCTTTCTCACTTTGGAGATGTACAGTCCGTCTTCAAGGATTGCTCCTCGTCTTACCCACGTCTGCTTTTCTGCTTTCGTAGTTGATGTTTGCATTGTTTCTAACATTTCTAAATCTCGAATCTCTGAGGATTGTCATTCCTCATTCAAAAAGAAAGTTTCTGAGTGTGAGGCTGCTTGTTTTGCAGCTGCATCAGCTCGTGCATTACCTTTCGTAATCTTATCCTGTTGCTTTGTATTAGCTGCACATTTACAATTAGCTACTTTAGTAGGTAACTGAATGGAATCTAATAACTTCAAGATCAATTGCGCATGATTAATCGGTTTACCAGTGGATGTTATCATTCCCCTATTCTTCCACTGCTGCGCATAAACATGCACTGTAGAGACAGCATACTGACTATCGGTATATATGTCCACACATCTGTTTTTCGCTAGAGTGCAAGCACGTGTTAAAGCTATCAATTCTGCTGCTTGAGCAGACAAGTTATGCTGCAGGGGTTGGGCTTCTACAATCTCAATATCAGTAACTTCTGCATAACCTACTTGATTGTTTCCTGTAGGACCCTTTCTACATGATACGTACACATAAACTGTCACCTCTGCATCATCTAAGGGTATATCAGTAATATCCTGTCTGGGTAAAGTTATTTGCTCCATTTCATGTAGGCAACTGTGTGGTGTGCCATACACAGGTGTCAGACGTGATGTTGATGGGTTTAATGTTGTACAACGTTCAATCACCATATGAGGTTCACTCAGGAGTATGGTCAAACAAGAAAGATGTGTAGCACGGGTCAGGAATGCTATTTTCTCTTGCAGCTAGATTATCGCAACTGCATGAGGCACTCTCACAGTGAGAGGGTGAAATAATACCATTGATGCCGAAGTCTGTACTGCCATGGCTGCTGCAACAACTGCCTGTACACAATGTGGCAATGACCGTGCCACTGGGTCCAACTGCGATGAGTAGTAAGCTATGGGGCGTTGCTTACTTCCATGCTGTTGCGTCAAGACTGACGTCATATATCCCTGCTTACAATCTACAGTCTGACAACATCTGTTATGATAATTCGGGAGACCTAGAACAGATGTTGAAGCTATCAATCGTTTTAGTCTGCAGAAAGCTGTTTCTGCTACTGGAATCCAGTGTAGTATATCTTGTGCTGCCATAGGTGTATTAAAGATTAAAGCAGACAATAGAGCCGATTCAAAAGCATAGTTTGGTAACCAGCTTCGACAAAGGTTAGTCATCCCAGGAAGGACATCATTCCCTTTTTGGTAGTTGGCTTGGGTGCTTGTGAAATTGCTGCCTTCCTATCTTCATCTAATGTTCTACCCTCCTTGGATACCACATATCCCAGGTACTTGACCTGTATTCTCCGAAGTTGCAATTTATGCTTGTTTACTTTATGTCCCTGTTCTGCTAAATATTTCAATAATGCTATTGTATATTCCCTACATTGCTGCTAGGTAGGGGCCGCAAGCAGGATGTCATCCACATAAAGTAGAACTTGACTGCCCCCGGGTGGAGTAAACCCCGGCAGGTTGCTAGCCATCTCCTGTGCGAATATCGTTGGACTTTCACAGTATCCCTGCGAATGGTATGGCTGTATCTGTTACCCTGAATGTAAATGCAAACCAATACGGACTGTCTGGATGTATAGGTATTGAAAAGGAAGCATAGCTTATATCTCCCACGGTAAGATACTTCTGTTGCGGGTTCATATCATTCAATATAGTGTGTGGGTCTGGCACCATCGGTACCCTAGGTATTATTGCATGATTTACAGCTTGTAAATCCTGTACCATCCGCCATTCCCCGTTTGCTTTTCTAACAGGAGATAGAGGGGTATTACATGGTGAATAGTGATTACTTTGTGGATGGGGAATTCCCTCTGCAACTTTCCGGATATCCTCCGGTGTCCACGGTCTATACACTAGGGGAGTTGGGTCCTGGCCTTCCTGTCCTGCCTGAGGGTTCGGTACTTCAATTAATTGACAGATTTCCTCACTCTGTTCTAGTGACTCTCTTCTTAGTTGAGTGTCCCTAGGTGTTTTACGTGTTCGGGATGTAGTTTCAATAGCTTCTCTTACAAATGGTTATTGTGATACCTCTGTTTCCACAGGATAACGTGGGGGGGACTAGCCTGCCCTCCCGCTTCATATCCTGGATGTGGTATCAGAGGGGGTGGAGGGGGGGCCGCTACTACTGTATTATTATCTTCTTTGTTCACGATGATGCTTTCGCATTTTTAGTCTTCTGTTCCCTTCGGTTCACTACCTCAATCCACCTATGTGCTTCAGGGATACCCAAATGTCGCTGTTTTTTAGCCTGAACAACATCTGCGTCACATTTTAAGTGATTCCAATGTTTCACTAACGATATTTTGTCTAATATACCATCAATGTCATATTTATTACCCCATTTTGCAAAATATCTCACATTATCTGCTCTCTGCAATTGCATATACTTACATCATCCGTCAAAGGCGGATCTCACGATCTCTTAGTGCACTAATTTCCCATGTCTTCTAAACGACTGTTACGTAACCCTTCTCTCGTACCACGTGGTATCTCCTTCCCTGTATCCACTGTGGTGTCTACAATGACTATTTACTCTACTCTGTGTTCCCCTGATCTATGTCCAAATGTAAAACTACTTGAATTGGTCTTCGACCTGCTATCACAACTGTTAACAAAAACACAATGTAGCCTGGTCCCTGATCTACAATAGAGACAAAAAGGCAAACTCTCCTTACCTGAGCCTCCCGTTTATGACTGCACGTTTTCTTCTTGGGATCCAGTTTTCCGCTTTTCAGCCACAGATCAGACAGTAGACAGCCTCTTTACACACAACAATTCAGTCGGAGGTCTTTCACTCAAGAAGAACCATTTAGGCAACTTCTCCTGCGCAGATTTCTTACCACCCATGCACTCTGACCTGTAGCTTACCAAGGGAATTCCGGCTAAGAAGGACCACAATGTCAAATAAGTTGTTAAAACCAGACTGTAGAAATCAGTAGGCTTTTCTAAATGACAGTCAGTAACACAGGAAGCTCAGGTTCACAACGCTTTTAGTAGTGTACACCGAGGCAAAAACTATACAGTACAAGTATAAGAGTTTTGTCTGACTCTATACAGGAAGCAATTTGTTTATATAGTGTTTACAATCAGCTTTTGCCCACCTTACTGACGTGGTCAGTCACAGGGCATTTCCATCACTATGGTCCGCAATATTCTATTCATACGAGGGTGCTGAGGTAATGCTTTTAAAATGTTTTCCCATGAGAATAACACAGCCTTGCAAGGCACCTGGTCAATTACAGTGTCCTTCTGTAATTGTTGCTCTTTCAAGGACCCTGGACTGTTCGGATACAATAGTCAGTTCATTTTTTAATACGTTCCTTTGTCTCTCTGGTAAGGAGTTGTACTCTATCTTCGATAGAGCTCACAAGGCCATCCTCCTCAGTGGAAGGGAGGAAGATATACATGTACATACATTTATTTTCCTGTAACCCAGCAGATAATTAATGCTGAAAGACATAAGCCTGCTGAACTGGTTACTGCCAGGGTCAGAGTTCAATCACACTGCAAATAAGCTTCAGCCAATTACATGCAAGATCATTTCTACTGCCATATTGTACAGTTGAATGCAATGCATTATATACTATTTTGCTTCTAAACTGGCACGTCATATGTGTTTCTATATATATTTGTCTAACAACATCCATCCGGCCATATGCATGTTATTCCGTCCTTTGCCTTGGCCGTGGGTGTTTGGCCGTCCGGCAACGCTACTCCCCACATGTGATGTCCCACCTTCCTCTTCTGTGCCTGTGGCACCCTGTTAGGACGTCCTGTTTGGTAGGCACATGTTCCGCTATATGTGTTTGACATGTCTGCATAGCTAATCATCGGTACGGTGGTTGAACACCCCGACTTGTCCACATGTGTACAGATATGTGCACCGTGGCATGTGCAAGCCTATGGGGTTTGGACGGGTCCATACCACATGCGGGATGTTCACATTCTGCCGACACATTCACATGCAGCCATTTGCATATCTGTACCTGAGGTGGGTTGTTAACATGTGGGGTACATATTTGCCCGCGTGGCACTGCCTAAGACAATACTTCTTACCACATTTCAGGTATGCCCATTGTGTGTAGGTGTGTAGCTGCGCAAGGCTGCTAGCTGGGTTGGGTGCACGGTCGTACATGGGTGGGGTTACATGCTATAATGGGGCTATTGTGTATTACATTTGCATGCATGGGTTCTGCTTCTGGATATTACGCTTAGACATACGCCGTCCTGTGTATGCACGGCGAACACGTTGTTGGGTGTGGTACATGTTGCTATGCACATGTTTGCCTGTGTTTAGGTATCTTGCTTCCTTCTTGTTGTTATGTCGACATGGCTACCCGGCTGTGTACTCTCACTACTGCTGGTGACCATTACGGTTGCCACCTTTTCCAATGCCCAAAGTGGGAAATCTTTTGTGGAAACATCGGATTTTGCAGGACAACACATACCCACAGCAAGTAGAGATGACAGAACTTCACTTTTTTGCCAAAATATACGCTTATTCTCATAGCATTTGGGTTCCTTATTCTGTTTCTTATGCTATGTATGTGTTTCATATACAAAATATATGTTTTATGCTACTATTAATGGTATATTGAGGGAATATTTTTGTCCGGAAATCTCAGGTCATTTGCCATTTTTCGATTTGTGGCGGGACACAACTGTCAAATGAGGGACTGTCCATAGCAAAGTGGGACAGTTGGTAACCCTGGTGACCATGCCCATGTCACTACTCCTATGTCGGTGCGGCGTGCTGACATGCTGCGGTACACCTTCTCTGGGTATGCCCACTGACAGTGCATTGTGGGACAATCACGGTATTACGTGTATCCTTTGTTCCTTGGACGGGTACACTTAGGGCTTCGTGGGTTGTGTTTGCTTCTCCGTTTTGTTGGGACGGGTACTATGTTGCATACTCTACGTGCGTTTCATTCTGCACGGGCCCTGGCTGGTGCCATTACTATTATGGGCGGCCTGTGGAAATCAGCACTTTAGGTTGCTCATTGCCTGCCGGCTTAGCCACGCCTCCGGACGCATCCTACTTGGGCTCGCTCACGTAACCTACGCACGTGTCTGTGGTTGCGGCGCGCACTCATTACTATGCATATGGCGCTGCTACGCTGACTATTCACTGCACCGCTGGCGCAAGCCTTAGACCGGCCTTGCGCCGAGCTTCATGAATCCCGGGGAATGTTAAGTCAATAGCCAAAGAGTTAATGTTAGTTTTCCCCGGGTTAGAGATCACCAAACAAATACAGAACAATGAACCTCATTTATGCCAAGGCAATGGACCACCTTGGCCAGTGATTTAAAGCAAAACAGTAAAAAACTTCAGAGAACCACCCACATACTGATGGGTTAGTATAATGCTTTAATAAAACTCTGCAGTCTCCGCTACAGAAGACCACACAATAGAATGGTGGGACTTACCTCCTGCTTGCTGTAAGAGAGGTGCCTCAAGCTTCAACAGAATGTATCCATTTGAGTT